>NW_007728095.1:129375-153445 GCF_000696425.1 Galeopterus variegatus | reverse complement strand
TCTTTTCAAAAAACTAAGGTGAACAAAAAAGAAAAAAAAAAAAAAAAAAAGAAAGAAAGAAAAAAGAATTAAAAAAAAAATTCTGTGAGAGCTAGCAGATCACCTTAAGCATACAAACATCCAAATCATTAGTGTTCTAGAAGGGGATGAAATGGAAAAGGCATTAAACATCCATTCAATGAAATAATAGCAAAAACTTCCCACGTATAGAGAGACACACAGACAGGGAGATTCACAGATCCCCAAACGGATGCAATGCAAATAGGTTCTGTCCGAGAAACACAACAGTCAAACTGGTAAAATTCAAACACAAAAAGAGAGAATCTAAAAAAAACAGTAAGAGAAAAGTATCAAGTCACCTTTAAGGAAGTCCCCATCAGACTAACAGCAGACTTCTCAAGAGAAACTCTACAATCCAGAAGAGAATGGGATAATATGTTCAAAATACTAAAAGAAAAAAAACTGCCTGCCAGGAATACCATACCCAGCAAGGCTACCCTTCAGAAATGAGGGAAAAATAGTGTATTTCACAGGAAAACAAAAACTGTAGAAATTCACCACCACACAACCAACCCTAAAAGAAATGCTCAAGGGAGTACTGCATATAGAATCTGAAAAATGATAATCACTACCACAATGTACAAGAAAGAACAAAATCCACTGGTAGAGCAAATATGGACATGAGAAAGAAAGAAAATATATCTCATCACCTCAAAAAACCAATGAACACCAAAGGCAAACAATAAAAGGTGAAGAAAAAACAAAACATATTTAAAACACCCAAACAAACGTTAATAAAATGCCAACGGTAACACAATACCTTTCAATATCAATCCTAAATGTATATGGATTAAATTCCACACTCAAAAGACACAGATTGACTGATTGAATTAAAAAGCTGGACCCAACTATATGCTGTCCTCAATAGACTCACCTCACCTGTAAAGACATACACAGACTAATAGTGAAGGAATGAAAAAAAATATATGCCATGCAAATGGAAACCAAAAAAGACCAAGAGTAGCCATTCTTATATCACATAAAATATATTTTAAACCAAAAACCATGAAAAGAGACAAGGACATTATGTAATGATAAAGTGATCTATTCAGCAAGAAGACATAGCAAATATAAAGAAATATGCACCCAACATTGGATTACCCAGATACGTAAAGCAAAACTATTAGACCTAAACAAAAAGATGGACTTCAATACAATAAAAGTTGGGGACCTGAACACCCTTCTCTTAGGACTAGACATATCATCTAGGCAACAAATAAACAGAGAAAGAATTTAAACTACTCTTGAGACCAACCGTTCATAGCAAATATCTATAGAACATTTCATCCAATGAACATGGAATATATATTTTCTCATCAGCACATGGAACATTCTCCAGGATAGACCACACATTAGTCACAAATCAAGTCTCAACAAATTTTTAATAACTGAAATCATTTCGAGTATCTTTTCAGACCATGGCAGATTAAAACTAGAAATCAATAACAAGTGAAACTCCGTAAACTATAGAGATACATGGATATTAAACAATATGCTCCCAAATGACCTATGGGTCTAAGAAGAAATTAAACAATAAATCAAAAAATTCCTTGAACTAATGAAATAAAGACAAATCATACAATAACCTGTGGGATGCTGCAAAAGCAGTACTAAGAGGGAAATTAATTGCAATAGATGCTTACATCAAAAGACTAGAATGATTTTGAATAAACAATTTAATGCTCCACCTCAAATAAATAGAAAGACAAGAACAATCCAATCCCAAAATTAGTAGACTCAGAGAAATAATTAAGATCAGAGAAGAACTAAATGAAATTGAGACCCCCAAAATGATACAAAAGATTAGTGAAACAAAAAGTTGTTTTTGAGAAAATAAACAAAGTAGACAAGCAATTAGCCAGGCTAACTATAAAAAGGTGAGAAGACACAAATAACAAAAGTCAGAAATAAAAAAACAGACAATACAACAGGAGTACAGAGAATTTTTTGAGACTGTTATAAACAACTATATGCCAAAAATTTGAAAATCAGGAAGGAATGGATAAATTTCTGAACACATACAAACTACCAAGACTAAATCAAGAAGAAATAGAAAACTTTAACAGATCAATAACAAGCAATGAGATAGAAGCAGTAATCAGCAGTCTCCCAACAAAGAATAGCTCAGGACTGGATGGCTTAACTGCGGAATTCTAACAAACCTTTAAAAAGGAATTATTATCAATTCTCTTCAAACTATTTCAAAAAATTGAAACAGAGGCCATTCTCCCAAACTCATTCTATGAGGCCAGCATAACACTGATACCAAAGCCAGACAAAGATACAATAAAAAAAGAAAACTACAGGCCAATATTCTGATGAGCATAGATATAAAAATCTTCAACAAAATATTCGCAAACAGAATACAGAAACACAGCAAAAGGATTATACATCATGGTCAAGTGGGATTCATCTCAATGATGTAAGGATGGTTCAACATATGCAAATCAATAAATGTGACACCTCACGTCAACAAATTCAAGGACACAAACCATACAATTATCTTAACAGATGCAGAAAAGTAATTCGACAAAATTCAGCTTCCCTTCCTGATAAAGACTCTCAGCAAATTAGGTATAGAAGAACAGTACCTCAACACTGTAAAATCCATATAGGACAAATTTACCACTAATATCCTGAATGGAGAAAAAGCTTTTAGATTTTCCCTTAAGAACAGGGACAAGACAAGGATGCCCACTCTCACCACTCTGATTTAACATACTGTTAGAAGTACTAGTCAAAGTAATCAGACAGGAGAAAGAAATAAAGGGCATTCAGATTCGAAAAGACGAAGTCAAACTATCCCAGTTTGCAGATGACATAATCTTATATACAGAAAAACCTAAAAACTCTACAAGAAAACTTTTTGAGGTGATATATGATTTTAGCAAAGTAGCATGATAAAAAATTAATGCACAAAAACGAGTAGTATTTTTATATTGCAATTATGAACCAGAAGAAATAGAAATCAAGAAAGCAAGTCCATTTACAATAGTCACCAAAAAATAAAATACCAAGGAATAAACTTAAACAAGGAAGAGAATGATCTCTACAAGAAGAACTACAAAATCACTGCTGAAAAAAAATTAGAGGACACAAAAAGATGGAAAGGCATGGAAATGCTCTAGGACTGGAAGAATTAACATTGTGTAAATGTCCATAGTACCCACAGATGTCTACAGATGCAATGCAATCCCCATCAAAATACAAAAAATATTCTTCACAGAAATAGAAAAAACAGTCCAAACATTTGTATGGAAAAATGAGACCACAAATAGCCAAAGCAATCCTGAGCAAAAAAATAAATAAATCAAGCCAGAGGAATAGCACTACCCGACTAAGTAAATGCAGAAAACACCCCACACTGTAGAATTAACTTTGTTTTCCCTTTATAGCTCACCCTTACCCGACTAAGTAAATGCAGAAAACACCCCACACTGTAGAATTAACTTTGTTTTCCCTTTATATGATTAACCCTTTATTGTTTTCCCTTTATAGCTCACCCTTAATGATTAACCATTATTGTTTCAAAAGCAGACATCCTGTCTTGCCTGATACGTACCAAAACATCCCACAAAGCATCTTGTCATGCAAAGCAGGAAGCAGCTGTCCATCATACATGATGACATCCTACATCCTGTATACATCTCTCAAAGCATCCTATCTCACCTGATACATTACCCATATAAACCCCAGTCCTCAGTTGATCAGAGAGGCAGTTGGAACTTTATCCTCTGTCTCCCAGTTGACATCTTCTGGAATAAAAAAAACCTTTCTTTTAAGTTCTGTCTGGTGGGTGTGATTGGCAATCCTACAGCAGTGAGCACTCAAACCCACACAGGTCAGGGATTTCCCGGTGAAGGGGAATCCCACAGGACTTTTTCATTTCCAATTTCGAATTATACAGCAAAGCTATAGTATCCAAAACAGCGTGGTACTGGCATAACAACAGACACTCAGACCAATGGAACAGAATAGAGAACCCAGAAATCAATCCACATACTTACAGCGAGCTAATCTTTGACAAAGGCAATAAGAACATACATTGGGGAAAAGACTGCCTCTTCAATAAATGGTTCTGGGAAAACTGGACATTTATATGTAGAATGAAACTAGACTTGTACCTCTTGCCATTTACCAGAATCAACTTAAAATAGATGAAAGACTTAAATATAAGACCACAAACTATAAAACTGTTTTTAAAAAACATAGGAGAAACAATTCAAGAAGCAGATCAGGCAAAGACTTTATGAATAAGACCCCAAAAGCAAGGACAACAAAAGAAAAAAAATAGGATTATGTCAAACTAAAATGTTTCTGCACAGCAAAAGAAGCAATTAACCGAGTGAAAAGACAACCTGCTAAATGTGAGAAAATATTCACAAACTATGCATCTGACAAGGGATTAATGCCCAGAATATACGAGGAACTTAAACAACTTAACAGTAAAAAAAATAAAAGTAACCCAATTAAAAAATGGGCGAAGGAGCTGAATAGACATCTCTCAAAGGAAGATATACAAATGGCCAATAGACACATGAAAAAAAAATGCCCAGCATCGCTAAGCATCAGTGACATGCAAATCAAAACTACATGGAGATATCATCTCACCCCAGTTAGACTAGCCATTGTCAAAAAGATGGAGAATAACAAATGCTAGCAAAGATGTGGAGAAAGGAAAAACCGCTATACACTGATGGGACTATAAACTAGTTCAGCCATTGTGAAAAGCATATGGAGGTGTCTGAAACAACTACAGAAAGAACTACTATATGATCCAGCAATCCCACTGCTGGTATGTACTCAGAGGAATGGAAATCATCATTTCGAAGGAATACCTGCGCTCCCACGTTCATCACAGTTCTATTTATAATACCCATAAATTGGAACTAATCTAAGTGTGCATCAATAGATGGCTGTATAAGGAAAATATGGTGTATATATATATATATACTCTATAATACTACTTTGCCATAAAAAGAATGAAATTCTGTTATTTGCATCAACATGGATGAACTTAGAGAAAATTGTGTTAAGTAAAATAAGCCAGGCACAGAAAGAGAAATACTGCATATCCTCACTCATAAGTGGGAGCTAAAAAAACCTACCAAACAAATTTGTAAAAAAAGGAAGGAAGATACAATCACAATAATACATTGAACTTTTAAAAGGAGAGAACAGAACTGAGTTTACCAGAGGTGGAAAAGGGAGGTGGGAAAGGGAAGTGATAGAATTTGGATGTGTTATTCCTCCCAAACTCATGTGGAAATCTGATCCCTAATGTGGCAGTGTTGAGAGCTGTTTGAGTCATGGGAGTGGATTCCTCATGAATGGATTAATACTTTCCCTGGGGGTTGGAGATAGTGAGTGAGATCTCACTCTATTAGCTCCAGAAAGAACTGGTTGTTTAAAAGACCCTGGCACATCCCTTCTCTCTCTCTCTCTCTCTCTTGCTTCCTCTCGCCATGTGATCTGCTTGTACCCGCCGGCTGCTGCCACTTTCTGCCTTGAGTAGAAGCAGACTGAGGCTTGCACCAGTTGCAGCTGTTCCAGAATTGTAAGCCACATAAACCTCTTTTCTTTATAAATTACCCAGTTTCAGGTATTCTGTTATAGCAACAGAAAACAGACTAATACAGGCAGTTAGTGAGAAATTGATAAAGGGCTACAACAAATGATTATAATGTATAAGTTGAATATACTAATTATTCTGATTTAAGCATCACATATTGCACACAGGTATTGATATTCAATTCTGTACTTCACAGATATGTACAATCAATTATGTTTCAATTAAAAAAAAAAGAAACAAAAAATAATAATGGCAAACACTACTACTAAATACTTAACATATATTAGCTCATTTATTCCTTTTACAATCCTATGAGGTAGGTATTATTATTATCATTCCCTTCTTTGAATGAAGAAACTGAGGCATCAAGAGCTTAAGTAACTTGCCCAGTGTCACACAGGTGGAAATCGATGGCGCTGGAATTCAAACACGAGCAGCCTGGCTCCAAAGCCTGTTTGCTCTGCTGTCTCTCTTTAAACAAGTAGGACATTTTTATCAGTTTCCACCCCAGCACTAGCTTTTGACAATCTGCTTTAATCTTTGTCAGGTTGATGGACAATAAATGCTACTTTATTATTGCACTTACTCACATGTCTTTTATTACTAGAGATTTTGAATACCTTTTCATATGCGCATTATCCTTTTGTGTTTTATCTTTTCTATGCAGCATAATCACATTTCTGCACATTTTTCTGCTGAGATATTTAACTATTTCACTTTGATTTTTAGAGCTTGGTGTACAGAAGGGGTAGTAGTTCTTTTCCATATATAGTGCAAGGTTTCTCCCATATTATGACATTTTTGCTATAGAAAAGATTTAAGTTTATATGTGCCTATGTCTATGAATAGTTTCCTTTATAGTTTCTGGCCTTCATATCCATGCTTAGAATGGCTTTCCCCTTCCCAACACTGTTTTTTGGGGTTTATTTTGTCTGGCCTTCATATCCATGCTTAGAATGGCTTTCCCCTTCCCAACACTGTTTTTTGGGGTTTATTTTGTTTGTTTTTTAATCACTTATATCACTCTAAAGTATTTTTACATCTTTATTCTTATAATCATATACATTTCTGGTGCACCTGGAAATTTATTGGTATGAAGAAAGAAGAAAAGATCATTTCCTATATACATGTTTCCATGTGACTAGCTCCTTGACCCGATACCATTTACTAAATAATCCATCTTCTCTGCCACCAATTTCAAATGCTGTTTTTATCATGGAATACATTCCTCAAGTATTTAGATATTTTTTCTAGACTCACTTTAATTTTTATTAATCTTCTAATTCTAATGCCAGAACTAAATTGTTTTAATCATTACATCTGTATAATGATTTCCTCCATGGTATGCAATTTCCACTTGACTTCTATTACATTGTACACTTCTGGTTCCTTCTCACTCTGGTATCTGTACTGCTGCCTCTGGTGTAAGTTTGCTTACTCTACCTGCTCCTTAAATGCTTGTGCTCCTCTGATTTCAGGCCATCATTTTCTTTTCAGTCTGCATATTCTCAGTGTACACTCCCAAATCCTTGACATCATCAAAAACTCACTGACACCTCCAAAATGCAAATCTCTGGCTCAAAATTCTTCATTGTGCATTAGCCATATTCCCCAAGTGTCTATCCATGTAGATGTCTTGCAGTCACCTTGAATTCAAAATGTCAAATATTCATTATCCCTGTATTAGTCTGTTTCTGTTGCTCATAACAAAATATTTGAAACAAGGTGATTTGAAAGAACAAAAATTATTGCATACAGTTTTGGAAGCAGGAAGTCCAAAGTCCAGGGAACACATCTGGTGAAGGTCTTTGTGGTTGTGACAGTTACACAGAGATCTCACATGGCAGAATGGCAGAGCACAGACAGATAGCTGCCTCCTCATTCCTTCTTCTTTAACCTTCTGACCACACCCATGACCACAATTAAACCCTCAAATGGATTAATCCGTTCACTAGGTTATGCCCTCACAATCTAATCACCTCTTCAAGGCCCCACCTTTCACCTACCATAGTGGGATCTCCCGCCCTCAAGTTACAATGGGGATTAGGCCTTAATGAGTTTGGGGGAACATTGAATCTAGAACAATACCCTTCATTTTACTACTCGCCCTAAACATTTTCTTCTTCCTGTGTCTTCTATGTTATCTCATGACTAGAACCACTATCCATCCAGTTGGCCAAGCCAGAAATCTGGTTTTAACCCTGATCACTCCTTGTCTCACTTGCTCTGTAGTTAGTTAATAATCTTGTTATGACGATGTTAACTTCTTCTTCTTTCTTACCTTTTGATAATGTTCCAGTCCTTAAGCCCCATGCCTCATTTAGGGCTGCCATCATCTTTCCTATAAGTGTCTTCAGCAGCCTTGTCCATCTTCAATAATTCCTCTACGTGTTATCAAACAGATCTTCCTAAAATGCAAGTCTGATCATTTCACTTCATCTACGTGAGCTTCTAACTGTCTCTCTGCATTAAGACCAACTCTTGAATAGCATTTAGAAGACCCTTCATGGTCTGGCCCTTGCATATCTCATCTGTTGTCAATGCTACCCTTTCACTCATACTCTGGAAAAGCTGAACTTCTTTATGTTTTTCAAATATGTTCTCTGTTGCCCACAGGTCTTTGTATCGGCTTTTCTGTCTGCTTGTAACACTCTTGCTCCTGTTTTCCTGGCTAACTGATATTCATCCATCTGACCTCAGATGAGACCTGACTTCCTTGGAAGCCTTTCTCAAACTCTCCCATATGGGTCCCAGTGGATGTACTTCCATGACATCCTGTGCTGCCCTTTTACCACACCATTTTGAAAATGCCAGGCTAAGTGTTTGGTGTAAGGAATCCAATTGTAAAACAATGCAAAAAATTAATTTTGCCTGATGTATTCACCTCTGTATCCCCAGTACCTAGGAGACTGCCTGGCATTGAGAGTGCTTTCTAAATATTTATGGAAGGAAGGAACAAAAGAAGGAGGCAGGAAGGATATAATATATTAGTCACACGATGTCTTTCTCTTTCTCTCTCACACACACATAGTAAACATACAGGCACACATATATACACATATACAAATATCATATACAAATACCATACACAAAATATTGAAAACAAATGCTGCAAAATATTAGTGATTCTTTGTGGGCATTGGGATTGTTGGCAGTTTATATTTTCCTCTTTTAGTGTTTCTGTGTTATTTAAGACAAAAATTTAGAAAATCTATATCAGAAAAAGTTATTAAAATTATACTCATAATTCTATTGATTATTACAACTCTTAAGATACATTACTATCCTAGAATACAATAATTTTGGCTTTGTGTTGTATTCATTTTCTGGTGTTACTGTAACAAAGTCCCACAAACTGGTGGCCTGAAACAACAGAAGTTTATTCTCAGACAGTTCTGGAGTCTAAAAGTCCAGAATCAAAGTGTCCACAAGCCCATGCTCCCTCTGAAACTCTGCACAGAATCCTCCCCAGCCTTTTACCACCTTCTGATGGTGGCCATCAGTCCTCAACATTGCTTAGCTTTTGAAGCTGCAGCATTCCAATCTCCGTTTCAGCTGTCACATGGCATTCTCCTTCCATTGAGTCTCTCTTTTCTCATCTTATGAGGACACAGTAGTAATAGATTGAGAATACATCCTACTCCGCAATGATCTCATCTTAGTTTAACTGATTACCTCTCCAAAGATCCTAATTCTAAATAAGGTGACATTCTGAGGGACTGAAGGTTAAGACCTCAACATATCTTGGTGGGGTGGGGGAGGCGGGCAATTCAACTCAGAGCACATGTGAAGCATGCTTTTTTATCTATTCATATATGTGTGTGTGTGTGTGTGTGTACATATAAACACACACACATATATATACAAACAATAAGATTATCCAGCCTGTACTTTTAAAACCTTAACAAGACAAACTGACATATTATTGTACATATGTAATTACCTATCCATCATTAAGATGTGAAGTAATATATTCTTCCTACTACTATATTTTTCTATTCTGCTACTGAGGAAAGTATATAACTTTATTTCTTTATTTATTTTATTTGTATGAGTTAGAGACTGACGTCAACTGCAAGAAGGAGATCTGACTACAGTGGCATAAACATAAAAGGATATATTTTCCTCATATTGTGAGCAATCCTGGGGTAGGAAATTACTAGTATTGGTTCAGCATCTCAAGCATGTCAGGGCCAAGGATTTGTAATTTTGAGAGCTTTTGACTCAGTATCTTAAAATATATGCTCCACAGCTATAATTTTATTCCAGGCCAAAAGAAAGAAAAGCCATAAAAAGAATAATAGAGCACAGCTGAGCATGGTCCTCTTTTTAATGAGTGTTTTCCTCAAGCCTCACCCAACAATTTGTACAACAGCTCATTGGCCAGAATGGTGTCACCTGGATACCACCTTCAGCAAGGGAAGTTGATAAGTGAAGAAATTTTTAACTGCACACATTGCCAATCCAAACAGAATCAGAAATCAGTTCTTAAGGAAGAATGCACAAAGAGATATCGTCAGTAACTAGCTGTCTTCTCATCTCTCCCTCTACTCACCATAGAGATTTGTTAATGGCAAATGGGTGGAAGAAGGGACTTGGAAAGGAAGACATCCAGAGTGTCTCTTTTCGTCCCTCCATCCACCCATCATGCACAGAATCCCAGTGACAGAGGACTGTGTGATAGATTGAGGGACAGAATTGTCCAATTGGGTCAGGTTATTTTTGTTGGAGTAAGCAGGACTGAAGCCATGTTTGGACCTAAAACCACATGGGCTGTAGGCAAATTTTTAAAAGACAGTTTTTTTCTTGGCATGCATTTTTCTGAGCTTCCTCTTTTCCCATGGTTATTTGATATTTTGAACCTTGGTTATGGGGCAAGATGACATTATTAACGTGAATGTAAAGTTGTTTTCTGGTCAGCCTGAAGCCGCAGACTCAAAGACCCTGAGATAACAGCAAAGATGGGAGCGGAATCCAGATGGAGTCTGGTGAGACTTTGCAACTGCGACCTTGCATGAAGCCCTCGATGCTCACGTGCCCCTCCTCCTGCTTGTCATTTTCCCACATTCCATTCCCTCAGCCCCCTCTTCAAAAACCCCTCAGGAAACAGTCTGTAAGATGGCTTTAGCCTGGCCATTCTCCTTCAGGTTTACGAGAGAGATGGGTTAGCCTGACATCTCTCATCAGGTCACAAGTATTCCTGAATAAAAGCTGACTCCTATTTTAACCAGCATTTGACCTTTAGGTTGTTTGTTTAGCTGGACCTGTGAATTCTATATCAGATTTTGGGAACCATCAGTAGGATCTGAGTGGCCCCTGCAAAAAAATTTTTCAAATATCATTAAATATGTGACAGTAGGTTATGTACCAAAACAAGAACTTTATTTTTTTCTTTAAATTTTTTTAATTGAAAAATAATTGATTATACATATTTGTGGAGTACAGTTGAATATCAATACCAGTGTACCATGTGTGATGATCAAATCAAGATAATTACCGTGTTCGTCATTACCAAAAGTAATCATTCCTTGTGTCCCTTAACCAATTTCTCACTAGCCCCCACCTTCTCCCCCTTTTCCACCTCTAGTAACCATGTTCTGTTCCCTCCTTCTGAAAGTTCAACACATTATTTTGATTGTTCTTTCTTTCTTCCTCTCTTCTTTTTTTTCTTAGGTGCCACTTAAGAGTGAGGATGTGTAGTATTTCTCTTTCTGTTCCTGGTTTATTTCACTTTACATAATTTTCTCCAAGCTCAGCTCAACCACATTGTTGCAAATAACAGAATTTCATTATTTCTGATGATGGAGTGGTATTCACCATTGTGTATATTTACCACATTTTTCTTAGCCAGTCATCCTTTGGTGGACATTTAGATTGATTCCATATCTTGACTACTGTAAATAGAGTTGTGATAAGCATGAGAATGCAGGTGTCCCTTCAATATGATGATATCCATTCTGTTGGCGATATACCCAGCAGAGGGATTGCTGGATCATATGGTAGTTCTATCTGCACGTTTTTAAGGAACCTCCATACTTTTTTTCAATAATAGTTGTACTAATTTATAGTCCCACTAAAAGCGCATTATGGTCTCCTTTTCTACACATCCTCACCAGCGTTTATTATTCTGTCTTTTGATAGCAGCCAGTCTAACTGGGGTGAGAGGATATCTCAATGTGGTTTTGATTTGCATTTCCCTGATGCTGAGTGATGTTCAGCATTCTTTGATGTGTCTTTTGGCCGTTTGTAAATCTTCCTCTGAGAAATGCCTATTCAGCATCTTTGCCCATTTTTTAAGTTGGGATACTCCAAGCTCAGCTCAACCACATTGTTGCAAATAACAGAATTTCATTATTTCTGATGATGGAGTGGTATTCACCATTGTGTATATTTACCACATTTTTCTTAGCCAGTCATCCTTTGGTGGACATTTAGATTGATTCCATATCTTGACTACTGTAAATAGAGTTGTGATAAGCATGAGAATGCAGGTGTCCCTTCAATATGATGATATCCATTCTGTTGGCGATATACCCAGCAGAGGGATTGCTGGATCATATGGTAGTTCTATCTGCACGTTTTTAAGGAACCTCCATACTTTTTTTCAATAATAGTTGTACTAATTTATAGTCCCACTAAAAGCGCATTATGGTCTCCTTTTCTACACATCCTCACCAGCGTTCGTTATTCTGTCTTTTGATAGCAGCCAGTCTAACTGGGGTGAGAGGATATCTCAATGTGGTTTTGATTTGCATTTCCCTGATGCTGAGCGATGTTCAGCATTCTTTGATGTGTCTTTTGGCCATTTGTAAATCTTCCTCTGAGAAATGCCTATTCAGCATCTTTGCCCATTTTTTAAGTTGGGATACTTGTTTTATACTGTTAAGTTGTTTGAGTTGCTTGTATATTATGGATATTAATCCCTTGTCAGATCCATAGTTTGCAAATGTTTTCTCCCATTCTGTAGGTTCTCTTTTAGCTCTGTTAATTGTTTCTTTTGCTGTGCAGAAGCTTATTAGTTTGATATAATCCCATTTGTTTTTTTCTTTTCTTTTGTTGCCTATGCTTTCAAGGTCTTATTTATAAAGTCTTTGCCCAGTCCTATATTCTGAAATATTTCCACTTTGTTGTTTTCTAGGGTTTTATAGTTTTAAGTCTTATACATAAGTATGTGATCCATTTTTAGTTGATTTTGGTATATGGCAAGAGATACAGGTCTAGTTTCATTCTTCTACACATGGATATCCAGTTATTTTAGCATCAGTTTTGCTGAAGAGGCTTTCCCTTCCCCATTGTATGTTTTCGGTGCCTTTGTCAAAGATCAGTTGGCTGTAAGTACATGGGTTGATTCCTGGGTTTCCTATTCTGTTCCATTGGTTCATGTATCTATTTTTCTGCCAGTACCATGCTATTTAGATTGCTATAGCTCTGTAGTATATTTTGAAGTCTGGTAGTGTAATACCTCTGGCTTTTTTTTACTCAGGATTGCTTTGGCTATTTGGGGTCTTTTATTGTTCCCTATGAATGCTAGGACTGTTTTTTTCTATTCCTATGAAGAATGTCATTGGTATTTTGATGTGGATTTTATTGAATCTGTAGATATCTTTGGGTAGTATGTACATTTTCACAATGTTAAATCTTTGAGTTCATGAATATGGAATGTTTTTCCATCTTTTTGTGTCCTCTTTAATTTCTTTCAGCAGTGTTTTGTAGTACTCATCATAGAGATCTTTCACCTCCTTGGTTAAATGTATTGCTAAATATTTTATTCCTTTGGTAGCTATTATAAATGGGCTTGCTTGCTTGATTTCATTTTTGCTTGTTCATTGTTGGTGTATAAGAATGCTAGTGATTTCCAGTGTATTGATTTTGTGTCCTGCAACTTTACTGAATTTGTTTACCATACCAGGAGATTTTAGTAGAGTTTTTAGGTTTGTCTGTATATAGGATCATGTCATCTGCAAACAGGGTCTATTTGACTTTGTCTTTTCCAATTTGGATGCCTTTTATTTCTTTCTCTTTCCTGATTGTTCTGGCTAATACTTCCAATACTATGTTGAATAGGAGTGGTGAAAGTGGGCATTCTTGTTTTGTTCCTGTTCTTAAAAGAAAAGCTTTCAGTTTTTCCCCATTCAGGATAATGTTGGGGGTAGATTTGTCATATATGGTTTTTATTGTATTGAGATACTTTCCTTCTATAACTAATTTGTTGATGGTTTTTACAATAAAGGGGTGCTGAATTTTCTCAAATGTTTTTTCTATATCTGTTGAGATAATTGTATGGTTTTTGTCCTTGCTTTTGTTGATGTGATTATCACATTTATTTATTTGCATATGTTGAATGATCTTTACATCTCTGGGATGAATTCCACTTGATCGTGTTGTATAAACTTTTTAATGTGTCATATTCCTTTTGCTAATATTTTGTTGAATATTTTTGTGTCTTTGTTCATCAAGGATATTGGCCCATAGTATTCTTTTTCTTTTGTATCTTTGTCTGGCTTTGGTATCAGTTTTATTCTGGTCTCATAGAATGAGTTAGAAAGAATGGCCAGTGTTTCAATTTTTTTGAATAGTTTGAAAAGGATTGGTATTAGTTCTTCTTTAAAAAATTGGTAGAATTCAGCATTGAAGCCATTTCATCCAGGGATTTTCTTTGTTTAGAGACTCCCAGTTACTGTTTCAATCTTGTTCATCATTATTGGCCTGTTGAAGTTTTCTATTTCTTATTGTTTCCATCTTGGTAGTTTTATGTGTTCAGAAATTTATCTGATTCCTCCAGATTTTCAAATTTGTTGGTGTGTAGTTGTTCATAATAGTCTCTAATGATTGTTTGTACATCTGTGATATCAGTTGTAATGTTTCCTTTTTCAGTTCTGATTTTTGTTATTTCAGTGTTTCCTTTTTGTAGTTAGTCCGGGCATCTGGGCATATTAGTCATTCATCTTTTTTATCTTTCTTTTTTCTTTTTGTCTCTATTTCATTTAGTTCTGCTCTTAATTATTTCTTTCTGACTACTAATTTTGTGGTTGTATTGTTCTTGTATTTCTAGCTCTTTCAGGTGTAATGTTAGGTTGTTTATTTGAATTCTTTCTACTCTCTTGATGTAAGCATTTACTGCAATAAACTTCCCTCTTAGTACTGCTTTTGCAGTATCCCATAGGTTTTGATATGCTGTGCTTGTATTTTTACTTGTTTAAACAAATTTTTTGATTTCCTGCTTACTTTCTTCTTTGACCCATTGGTCATTCAGGAACATGTTACTTAATTTCTGTGTTTTTGTATAGTTTCCAAAGTTTTGTTTGTTGTTAATTTCTAATTTGATTCCATTGTGATCTGAAAATATACTTGATATGATTTTAATCTCTTTAAATTTGTTAAGACTTAATTTGTGACCTAGCATGTGGTCTACCCTGGAGAATGATCCATGTGCTGTTGAAAAGAATGTATATTTTCAAGCTGTTGGATGGAATATTCTGTATATATATGTCTTTAGGTCCTTTTGGTCTACAGCCTGTTTAAATTCAATATTTCTCTGCTAGTTCATCTAGATAATCTGTCCATTGCTGAGGTCAGCATGTTAAAGTCTCCAACTATTAGTATGTTGGTGTCTATCTCTCCCCTTAGATCCAATAACAGTTGCCTTGTATACCTGGGTACTCTGATCTTGGGTGCATATGTAATTATGATTGTTATGTGTTTGTGCTGCATTGATCCTTTTATCATTATGGGATGTCCTTCTTTGTCTCTTTTATAGTTATTGGTTTGATGTCCATTTTATCTGATATAAGTATGGCAACTCCTGCTTGTTTTTGGTTTCCATTTGTGTGGAATGGAAACACATCCACACTATCCATCCTTTCACTATTAGTCTATATGTGTCTTTATTGGTGAAGTGAGTTTCTTGCAGGTAGCATAAAGTTAGGTCTAGTTTTTTTAATCCATTCTGCTAGTCTGTATCTTTAAGTGAAGAATTTAATCTATTTACATTCAGGGTTGTTATTGAAATGTCTTCTCTTATTTTTGCCATTTTACTAATTTTTGTCATTGTATTATGTTTATTCTCTTCCTTTTCTTCTTATTGTCTATATTTGCTGTTTTTTTAATAGTGATGAAATACATTTTCTTTCTCTTTCTCATTTTCATACCTGTTCTACTAGCAGTTTTTATTCTTTTTTGTGTATTTATGGATATATACACACATACAGCTCTTTTGATCTTGGATGTAGGACTTCCTTGAGAATTTGTTGAAGGGCTGATCTTGAAACAAGAACTGTAAATGTAGCCTACACAAATGGTTCTCAAACACTGATTTACTGTCTGGTCCTAAGTCTCACAACATTTTTTAGTTCATGGAAGAATAATAAGAGCACTCTTGGTAAGTTTCTCATTAGGTTAAATTAATTTAACTTAAAGAGTTGTCTTTCATCTTCAGAGTGTATCCTTCTTACCTCTTTTGGGAGAAGTACTAAAATGTCCTTATATAAAATGTTGGTGATAATACATGGCAATCTTTTTGTTTTGCTGTGAGTTAATATACTTGGGAAGGAAAAAAAAACTGTGTTAAATCTCTTTTTTATAAAATTTATGTGTTTTGAAATACAGAAATCTGAGAATCATAGGTAGTTAATCACCTTGGAATGTATTTGGTATATATTTTGTATAAGTGACTTTATTTATATTTTAGTGTTTATATTACCCTTTGTCTTTAGACCGAAGAAAGTTTAAATATATAACCTTGGCTTGCTTGAATTTCTTTTTTGGCATCAACTTGATGCCTTCTAAATAGTGTGATATTTAGGAAATGGAGGTATAGTGAAGAATAGAATAAAATACATAGAGCAGACTATATTGACTGCATATATGAATAGCCACTTTACATATATTAGCATTTTTTTATTTCCCCACAGAGGTGCATTCAAGTGTCATTAACCCACAGATGAAAGCTCAGAGAGTCCCACAGTTTGAGTGACTTGTCAAAAGCTCATGGAGGATAAAGGTAAAGTCAGGATTCAAACCAAGTTCTGTCTTCTTCCACAGGCTATGCTTTGAATCTGTTGAGAGAAAACATATGACTCCTTTAATTCCTGTAAGTGAAGCTATCCCTTTATTCAATATTACCCTGGTTTTGTTATTCAAGAAAAACTATTTCTATGCCTAATATTAGTAATATTTTCTCCTGCAGGGGCAGTCTTCTGCAGATGCCAACATATCCCACATTTTTTTTCTAAATTTCTCGTTTATGAATACAATGAATATATTACTAATGTTTAGTGTTGAGTTGTGGTTGATTCTTCTTGAGTAAAATATAAAAGGATATTGACTTTACTGAATTTTTTAGGACATGAACAGAAATTTAGTTCCTTTGGAGCTCAAGCAGTCACAATAACTGAAAAAACACAGATGTTCAATTAGGAAAGGAACTGAGGCTGGCTTTCAGTTTGGCAGCAGCAACAGGAAGGGTTGAAAAGTTGGGCTTGTAGAAGCTTCATAACCACCTAAAGTGGGCAGTTACTACTAGCCCTAGCAGATTATTAAAATGTGGGAACGTATGCCTATTATCCTCCAGAACTTTAGATTTTCAAGAGGAACTTGAAATGTTGAATTTTATGTGCAAGCTCCCCATTTCCAAAGGCCAGCAATAAGCTGAAATGTAAAACACTTTACAGGCCAGAGGTGGATGGACAGAAGGCAACTCTGGAGGAAAGGTCAGTCCCTGGGCTAACAGCTCACAACATCTGACTTAGGCTTCTTTCACATGCCTGTGTAATCAGCGTGATATTGTACATGAAATGATTAACCAGTAACATCCTGAAATATTGCTTCAAAGGAAAAGGACACCTTTGTAATTGTTAAATTTCAGTTTGACTGAAAACAGAAAGAGATTCTTTTCTAGGTGAGGATTTTAAAACTAGTCTCTTTGAGAAAGCACACAGATAAAGCAGACGAGTTCCTTCAGTTAGAGAAACTGAGTTGTGCTATAACGCCACTGCTTTCATTCTTAAAAAGAACTTATTGAACGTAATAAAAATATCACTTCAGAATTATTAGGGCCCGGGAGCAGGAAAAAGGCATTTAGAGCCTACGCGAATGTGTGAGGGCAGTGGGAAGCGCTCTACACAGAAGATGGCTCTGATGTGACAAACTGTTTGCTTAGGTTAAGGCTCATGAACCATTTCTTACTGAGTAGTTAGAGGAGACAGTATCGGAATACACCGTATGTGCTTTAAACTTCATTCTGACTGTCACAACCATTACTTTTTAGCCCTTCCAAAATGCCAGAAACTGTTCTGATGATAGAGTGACAGACAGAGAAAGCCCAATTCTCAAAGAGCTTCCATTCTCTAATAAACAAGAAAATAAATAATATGATTTAAGAGAGGGACAAATTGTCTTAAAAAAAAAGAGAGAGAATCATAGAGTGACAGAGTGGGTAGGTGGGTGAAGGTACATTGCATATGGTGGTCACAGAAAGCCTTGGTGAACTCAGACCTCAGTGGGAGAAGTAGAGAGCTCTGAGAAGATGCCCAGGAAAGTGTTTCAGCAGAAATGGAGAGAAACTGCAAAGACTTTGAAACAGGATCGAGTGTCAAGATCCACACTTGGGTGTGGATCTCTTTACAAAGTATGGTTACAATCTCTTCCAACAACACATTTTTCCTTTTTAAAAGACGCTGTGAACTATAAACACCCACTCTGTTAAAAGCATGATTTAGTTGCTCAAAGAAGGCAAAAGTTGTTAATCACCCCCACCCCAATACACTCCAGGCACTTGCACTTAAAATACTATTAATTTCTGTGCATGCATTTTCCCCATCATTTAAGTCTCTACTCATTTAAGGAAGAATTATATAGGGTGCAAAGTTTCCTTCCCTCTCTCTTTATCTCTATGTATATCTCTCCTTCTCTTTCTTTATTTTTTCTTTAATGAAAATCCTGTTAGGTAAAAATTAATTTATCTATAATAATAATAATGGAGTTTTCTAACGAAGAGAACTAAACAAATATAGAATCAGTTCACTGTGTTCAGTGCTTCCTCTAATAAATTTTTTATGGCTGTCCTTTTAATGATGGAGAAACAGATCCTGAACAGGATCTGGCTATGGCAGATGAATTTACAAGAAAACCCAGAAGTCTCAGAGAAGGTTGCATTTTGTGGAGAAGGCAGGAAACATCTGTGAGCACAGGAGAACTGTGGAGCTGTGGTTGGGTGGTCCTGCCAACTTTCCACATTGTCTCATTTACTCCAGTCTGAGGAAGATTCTCTAACACATAACCACACCATATGGGTAAAATAGAAGAATGCCTCCCTTCCCTAGCCAGCTGCCTGTCCCTAATAGTTCTGACATGTTTCCTGGACAGGCCCTAATACTCTCACCCAGAGTTGCATCTGGGATTCAAATAAGAATTTTGAGGCTGACCAGTTTCATTCCGAAACAATATCCAATATTTTCCTGTTCAGTGTAGTTAACTATTATATATTACTGGAATTTCCTCCACCAATCTCTAAACATCTTTGGAAACAGAATCCATGTCACATTTGTGTTTTACACATAGAGATTCTTCTGGTTGTATTTTTAGAAAATGGGATGTTTCAGCCTGGACTAGTTCTAGGCAAAATTGTGAAGTACACAATTTGATTTGTCTGACCTGTGAGACTCCTAATTCTGAATAATATTCTTCCCTTTTATGGCTACCTTCTCTTAGGTTCCCAGTATCCTCATATTTTCTCCCATACCCTAACCCCCGCCAAAACAAAAGTGCCCCTGTGAAAAGACCTGATTAATTCATTTACACTAGGGAATAAAGTACTATTTCCTTAAAATGTTTCTCTCACTCTCTTCTCAGAAGATTTTTCATTTTAGCTGGTCCAAGAGAGTCTCAGTGGAAGGAAAAAAACAGTGCCTGGGAGACTTCAATCTACAGCTCTCAGGTACTTGTGTAAACATGGAAAGTAAGATTTATAGATTTGTTTGTATAATACCAGGTAGGCAAATACAAATTCAATCTACACATTATCTCTACTAGAATTTAAATATTTCTATTCTGAGAAAGTCTTGGGTGCCTTAAGTTATAGGAAATGTTTATATACACTCTCTCCAAAACAGTTTCTTTCCTTCGTTCCTTTTTTCTTCCTTTATTCCTTCCTTCCTGCCTTCCTACCTTCCCTCCTCACTTCTTTTTTCCCTTCTCCCTCCCTTACTTCCTTTTTTCCTTCCTTCCTGATTTCCTGCCTTTTTTCTTTCCTTCCTTCCTTCTTTTTCTCTTTCTTCCTCTCTCACTCTCTTTCCTCTTCCGACATTTCTTGAAGATCTGCTATGTTCCAGACATTGCACTAGACACAGAGTATGGATACAAATAAAATGCAAATCCTGCCCTTTGGCAGTTGGCAGGCTAGAGGAGAATGTTGAGAAGTAAGCATATAAAAGAAAACTAACATAAAGAGGATTATAATAAAAATATGAAGAGAAAGTTTCCAAAGAGGAAGTAGATAACTCTAGGAAAAACAGCAATGTTTTAAAAGAAGGTACTGTTGATTGTAGTTCTTGAAAGATGACTAGAAAAGTAGGCAAGAAGCATACCTGGGGGCCTAGGGAGGAGCCAAGGGCAGCATCCCCAACCTGGAAGCAGGCAGGATTATAATAAAAATATGAAGAGAAAGTTTCCAAAGAGGAAGTAGATAACTCTAGGAAAAAACAGCAATGTTTTAAAAGAAGGTACTGTTGATTGTAGTTCTTGAAAGATGACTAGAAAAGTAGGCAAGAAGCATACCTGGGGGCCTAGGCAGGAGCCAAGGGCAGCATCCCCAACCTGGAAGCAGGCAAGGAGCATGCTGAAAACACTGCTGTGCAGGTGGCCCACCTCAGCCACCACTACAGCCATGACTGCTGCAAAAGCAGCTGATGCCGCTGCAGTAGCCACAGCCACCATGCATGCAGGCAGCCCACCAGACACTACATCAACACATGGAGAGTCACAAGCAGAGACTGGAAAAAGAAGAGGATCTCTCTTTCCTTAAAGCCCAGAATAAGAGGAGAAAAAACTGTTCTACCGGATGACCAGACATCAAAGTAGAGATAGTAGAAATACAAAAATCCAGGAAAAAAAAAAAAGAAAGAAAAAGACACCACAAAAACAATACAGTAATTCTCAAATACCAGAATCTATAGAACAGGAAACACTTGAAATGACTGAAAAGAAATTCTGAGCAAAAACAATTTTAAGGAAACTCAATGAGATATGAGAAGACTCAGTTAGACAACATAATGAAATGAGAAAAAGTATCCAGGATATGAAGGAGGAAATTTACAAAGAGATTAACACCTTAAAAAATAATGTAGCAGAACTCATGGAACTGAAAGATTCACTCAACAAAATAAAAACACAACTGAGCACTTAAACAGCAGGCTAAAACAAACGAATTTCTGATCTTGAAGATAGTCTTTTTGAAATAACTGGCAGGTGAAAATAAGGAAAAAATAATTTTAAAAACTGAAGAAAATCAAAGAGAGCTAGCAGAAAACCTTAACATTCAAATCATGGGTGGTCCAGAAGGGGAAGAGAAAGGAAAATGCAAGAAAAACCTATTTAACAAAATAATAGTGAAAAGCTTCCTGGTATAGGGAGAGACATAGACCTTCAGATCCCGGAGGCTCAAAAGATCTTCCAACAAATTCAGTCTAAAAAGTTCCTCTACAGGACACATTATAGTCAAACTGGCAAAGCTCAAAAACAAAGAGATAATTTTAAAAGCAAAAGCTTCCTGGTATAGGGAGAGACATAGACCTTCAGATCCCGGAGGCTCAAAAGATCTTCTCACAAATTCAGTCTAAAAAGTTCCTCTACAGGACACATTATAGTCAAACTGGCAAAGCTCAAAAACAAAGAGATAATTTTAAAAGCGGCAAGAGAAAAACATCAATTCACCTATAAGTCCTCATCAGACTAACAGCAGACTTTTCAACAGAAACTCTACAGGCCAGAAGAAAATGGGATGATATATTCAAAATGCCAAAAGAAAAAAACCTGCCAGCCAAGAATACTATACCCAGCAAGGTTCTCCTTCAGAAAGGAGGGAGAAATAGTTTCTTTTCCAGACAGACAAAACTGTAGGAGCTCACCACCCCATGATCAGCCCTGCTAGACATCCTCAAAAGAATCCTGCATCTGGAATCCAAAAAAATGATAATTACTAACACAAATACACAATATAGAACAAGCCTACTGGTAGAACAAAAATGCAAATGAGGAAGAGAAAGAAACTAAATATTACTACCACAAAATCTGTAATGACAATGAAACAAAGGAAAAACTCTCAGTCCCTTTGGAAGGTGATAGAGAAACAATTCATTTTTCTAAAGCTAGCAAGTAAAAGGAAGAGTCAAGAATTTATCCTGGTCTTTCCTACAGGAATTGATTCTCAGGGTAACCATAAATAGCTGAGGAGGAAACATTTCTGTCTAGTGAAGTATCCCAGCTGGTAAATAAAGAGGGAATAAAATAATAAGCATATGGTTTTTTGCAAACCCCCATTGAAATAAGGAATCTAGCAAACCGTCATCAATGACTGCTGACATCACAGAAAGACTATCAGACATAATGGGCCTCCTGCAGCAAGAATGTATACCTCTGAAGCTATATCTAACCTGAGTGACACCAAACCTCGGGATCCAGCAACCAATTATTAGGAAATTCAAGATATGTTGGAACATGTGAAATGACACTACTGGGATGGAGCCAGCAAATCCAGACCTTGGGCAACTTTATGGGGTAAAGGGGAAAAATAGATGAAGGGGAACCTATAGATTAAAAGAAACTTAAGAGACAGCTAACCTAGCAGCCAGTGCAACAAGCAGAACTTGTTTGGATCCTGATGTAAACAAATCAATTGTAAGAAAGAAAGAGTGAGGGAGAGGGAATTGGAGAAATTTAAACATGTTTAATGTTTGATTAGATTAAGGAGTTATTGAGTTTTAAAATGTGAAAAAAATTGAGTAATTGGCATCTTACTAAAAAATAAAAAAATAAAAACGCTAGTTAATAAGTTAAAAAAAAAGATGACTAGAAATTGCTATTTAGAAAATAGGGGAATAGAAATTCAGATAATAGGAAAAGAATATGTAAAGGTATGTCAGTTAATAACATGGTTATGTCTGGGGAAAAGCATGTGGGCCATCTGATCAGAGGTAGAGTGTACAAAATCAGGGTAGGAGACAAAGCTGGAAAATTAAAGCGAGGCCACATACTCAGCCTTGCCATCGACAATCACTGTACCCTCTCCAGTATATCAATTGTGAATAACCCATTTTCTGAACCCTTCTTTTGGTCCTGAGACAGACTGCAAGGTCTCCTAGTTTTCTACCCATTTCACTGGTTAGTCTTCCCTGGTGTCTTGGACTTCTCAGTGTTGGAGCTCCCAAGGCTCAGTCCATCGCCCCTACTCCCTGCCGTTTTCAGTTCTCTATTGAGAGAGGCTCAATGCTTAAGAAGTGCTTAAGAGCTCCCACACAAGCCGAACTGCCTAGTGTCAATTTCCAAACTCTTGCCTTTCTTCATCTATAAAATAAAGATAGTAACAGAACCTACCTGAGAATGTTGTTAGAATCTTAAATAATTTAAGACGTGTCAAAAAGAGTTAACAGAGCAGCCCTGACTGCTTCACCTTAGAAAGGCTATCTTACAATTTTGGCCCTGGGTTGACTTCTGGGAACTTGGATTTTGGAACACACACTGATTACAGTGGCTTATCATGACTAAACTGTTTATGCTAACCATGTGGTTTATGTTGAACACCTGCTATCCTTCTGGGAGTCTGAAATTTTGGTGTGAGCCAGGCAGAGGCTGTCTGTGTCATCAGCCCCCGATAAAAACCCTGAGCACTGAGTCTCGAACAATCTTCCCTGACTGACAACATTTCATGTGTAACTACCACTCATTGCTGGGGGAATTAAGCATGTCTTATGTCACTCCAGTGACAGGACTCTGTGCCTGGTTTCTCTCAGATGATGTCCCACATGCCGTTCCCCTTTGCTGATATTGCTTTGTAGCCATTTGCTTTAATAAACCATAGCTGTGAGTCCTCTGAGTCCTGCTAGCAAATCATCAAACCTTGGGGTAGTCTTGGCACCTCCCAATATAAACATGTAAAAAGTATTTAGGTGAGTGTTAGGCATATAATAAGCACACAATAAACACTAGCTATTTTTACGATAGACCCTCTCTTCCTAAGATGAGGCCCTCTTTGTTTTATATGCATCCTGATGATTACCAAGTAGACATCATCAGTTTAAACTTTTCCCTAACTCCAGATTAATATATCAAATTTCATACATAGTATCTGCATTTGAGTTTCTAATGGGCATCTCAAACTGAACATGAACAAAAGAGAACTCTGGTTTTCTGCTCAAAAAAAAAAAAAATCTCTGCCCTTCATCTTTG
>NW_007728095.1:126660-128824 GCF_000696425.1 Galeopterus variegatus | reverse complement strand
AAAAAAAAAAATCTCTGCCCTTCATCTTTCCCTGACCATCACCCCACTGCTTGGAGTCTCCAGTGTTTCCTCCCTTTTCTAAACCTTCTTTATTGAATCCATGAGTAAGTATTGATCAATTTACTTCCAAAATATATATCAAACTTTAAGCTCTATTCATCAAATCACCATTACCTCTCCCTGACCTATGGCAGGCGCACCCTAACTTGTCATTCTGCCTTCATTCTTACCCATTACACAGCAGCTAGTATTGTCTATTTAAATCAAAAGCAGAGCATGTCTCTCCACTCATTTAAGCCCCTTAATATCTTCTCATTTGAATTAAAATAGGATCCAAACTTTATGCCATGACCTGTAAATGTCTGCATGATCAAGCCCTGCACACCTCTCTGTTGTTGAATTTGGTGCTTTCCTTGGCTCATTAAACCCTCCTTCCTCTTACCCCAACATACCAAGCTGGCTTCCACTTAGTGCCTGAGGATAGGGAGCTCTTTGCCAGGAGCACACTGACTCTAGATTTTCTCATGTCAGACCCCTTATGTCAGACCTCTCAGATCACCCTATTTAAACTGACCAATACTCACTTACTTCTTAGCCAATATTTTATTTTAATGAACTGTCTCTCTCATATTGTGTTTTTAATTTCAGACTACATTTGTTCATTGTTAGTACATAGGAAAGCAATTGACTTTTGTATATTTAACATATATCCTGCAACCTTGCTGTAATCACTCATTAGTCCCAGGAGGACATCCTTCCCCCAACACCCCCTGATTCTTTTGGATTTATTTACTACACAGATGGTCATGTCATCTGAGAAAATTTTAAGTTATTCCATTTCAATCTATATACCTTTTATTTCTTTTTCTTATCTTATTGCATTATCTAGGACTTCTAGTATGGTGAAAAGCTGTGGTGAGAGGGGGCACAGCCTTGCCTTGTTCTTGATTTTAGTGGGAAAGCTTTGAGTCTCTCATTATCAGGTATGTTGTTCACTTAAGGTTTTTTGTAGATATTCCTTAGTTGACTGAGAGTTTTTATCATGAATGGATGTTAGGTTTTATCAAATGCCCTTTCTGCATATTGATATTATCAAGGTGTGTTGGTCCATTTTATGTAGGCTATTAAATTTCTGGGAATAGAGTTGTTCATCCTCTTTGATTATCCTTCCACTGTCTATGGGATGTGTATCGATTTCCCCTTTCTCATTTCTGATATTAGTAATTTGTGTTCTCTCTATTTTTTATTAGCTAGCTTGGTTAGAGGTCTATTGCTTTTATCAATCTCTTCAAAGAACCAGCTTTTTGGTTTTGATAATTTTCTCTATTAAATTTCTTGTTTACAATTTTATATAATTCCTGTTATAATTTTTATTATTATTTCGTTTCTTCTTCTTGCTCTGGATTTAGTTTGCTCTTCTTTTCCTAGTTTCTAAGATGTAAGCTTAGGTGATTGATTTTAGATATTTTTTTGTTTTATAATATATGCACTCAATACCATACATTTCCCTTTATGCACTGCCTTCACTGTACCCTACAAATTTTAATGTTCATTTTTATTTCCATTTAGTTAAAAATACTTTTGAGTTTCTATTGAGGTTTTTCTTTGAACCACATATTATTTAGAAGTGTGTTGTTTAATGTTCAAGTATTTTGGGCTTTTCTAGCTATCTTTCTGTTATTGATTTCTAGTTTACTTCCAGTGTGTTCTAAGAGCAGGCTTTGTATAATTTCTATTCTTTTAAATTTGTTAAAGTATATTTTGTGACCCAGAGTTTGGTCTGTTTTAGTGAATGCTCCTGTGGCTTCCTTCAGGACTTTTTCCTTATCTTTGATTTTCTGTAGTTTGAAAATAACATGCTTAGATGTAGAATTTCTGTCATTTGTCCTGCTTGGTATTCTCTGAGCTTCCTGCATCTATGATTGGGTGTCTGATATTCTCTCTTTCTTACCCTTCTTGTATTCTTTTTATGTATATGGTACAACTTTTGCAGTTGCCCCACAGTTCTCAAATATTCTGTCCTGCTTTTCAGTCTTTTTTCTTTTTTGCTTTTTAGTTTTGAAGCTTTCTTTTGACATATTCTCAAGCTCAGAAATTCTGTCCTCAGCTGTGTCCAGTCTACTAGTAAGCTCGTCAAAGGCATTCTTCATTTCTGTTACAGTGT
>NW_007728095.1:117111-126074 GCF_000696425.1 Galeopterus variegatus | reverse complement strand
TCAGCTGTGTCCAGTCTACTAGTAAGCTCGTCAAAGGCATTCTTCATTTCTGTTACAGTGTTTTTTTTTTTTATCTCTAGCATTTCTTCTTGGTTCTTTCCGAGAATTTTCATCACTCTTCTCACATTGTCTATATGTTTTTACATGCTGTCTACTTTGTCCATTAAAGCCCTTAGCAAATTCATCATAGATTTTTTAAATTCCTGGTCTGATAATCCCAATTTTCCTGGCATATCTGAGTCTGATTGTGATGATCATTCTGTCTCTTCAAATTGTTGGGTTTTTTTTTTTTTTTTTTTTTTTCCTGATCAGTAAGGAGATTGCAACCCTTGGCAGGGTGTGGTCTGCACCACGCTCAGCCAGTGAGCACATCAGCCATCCCTATATAGGATCCGAACCCACAGCCTTGGTGCTGCCAGCGCCGCACTCTCCCAAGTGAGCCGTGGGGCCGGCCCACAAATTGTCGGGGTTTTTTTTTTTTTTTTTTGTTTTGTTTTTTGCCTTTTAGTATATCTTGTACTTTTTTCTTGAAAGCTTAATGTGATGTATTGGGTAAAAAGAACTGCTGTAAAAAATCCTTGAATAATGCAGTGGTAAGATATGGGGGAAGAAAAATTGCTCTGTAGTCTCATGATTAAGCCTCAGTCAGTCTTTCAGTAAGCCTGTGACACTGGACTGTGAACATCACACATGTTTCTAAATTCACTCATTACCACCCCTTTGATGAAACAGGATGACTAAAGTAGACTGGAGTTTGGCATTTCCCTTCCCCCCAGGTTAGTTTGGCTCTGATAAAACCCCAGCAGGTTAGCCTATGGTTAAGTAGTTTCCCCTGAGGGTAGATATTGTTAAGAGTACAGAATTCTCTGAAATTTCAGAATGGTTTTTCTTCCCCCTCCACCTGCCAGGAGTACAAGGGGATTTTTCCCTGATATTCACTTTTAGGACATGATAGAACTCCGGAAGGTAGAATTCACAAAAATGTGGGGCTTTCTCTATGACTGGGTCCCCTGGAGTTTTTAGCTCTCAGTGTTGTCCACAGAAAGCCTCCAGCGGTTCATCAATTGCAGTTCAGATTTACCTGTCCTGGCACTGGTTTCTGCAAAGATTGCTACTTGTGCATTGCTGTTCTAATAAGTTGTGATTCTCTGTATTAACCTGTTAGTCTCTCCAATTTGGGGGAAGCAATTTGTCCTATGAACTCCTTTTTCTTAAAAATCTAAGAATTAATAATTTTTCAGTTTGTTCGTCTTTTTACTTGTTGTCAGGATGAAGTGGTAACTTCTAAGCTTTTTATATACCAGACCAGGAACCAGAAGTTCATCTTTCTTTTTTACAGCATTACTATTCATTCTGAAGCCATAATTCTTTTCTTTCTTTCTTTCTTTCCTTCCTTCCTTCCTTCCTTCCTTCCTTCCTTCCTTTCTATTTTGTGCTGACATATTTGTGTTTCTAAAACCAGCTGTGGAGGAATTAAGGAAAAGATTTCAGATTCTTGTTTGTCTTTCTCTCCTTCTTGTCAAAATATGCTCCCAAGAAAGAATTTGATTACTCAGTCAAACTAAAATAAAAACGACTGATTTATTATTTATTTATTTATATTTTTTTCTATACATACATGTGGGATACAATGTTGATTTAAATAATTGTGTAGAATGGTGGTTAGATCAGTATAGTTAGCTTATTCATCCTCACAATATGCAATCACTCTTTGTGTCCATTGAGAGGATTAGAAAACATCGGGTCGAAGGCATAACTGCACTCCCATGTTTATTGCAGCTGTATTTAAAAGCTAGGTGATGGAACCAACCTAAATATCCATCAATGGATGACTGCATAAGGAAATTGTGGTATATATACACAATGGAATACTACTCAATCATAAAATAGAATGACATTCTACCACTTGCAACAATATAGATAAGCCTGGAGAAAATTATCCTAAGTGAAACAACCCAGATACAGAAAGAGAAATACTGTGTGTTCTCACTCATAACTGAGAGCTGAATCCATAAATAAACAAATGAACAATAAATAGAGATAGAGAGAAAGAAAGAAATAACAATCATAGTAATACATTTAACTCTGAGGAATTGGAAAATGACTGAATTAATTTATTTATAAACATGAGGAACAAAGATGTATTGGCTGAATTTCAGGCTCAGCTCATACTTTGGTTTCACAATCACTTATCCAAAGTTTTTGTATTAATACTGTTTTAGAACTAAGATTTTTTGAACTTTAGAAAGTTTATACAGTACATATTTTCTACATAGTATAATACTCTCAAAGGCTTTAATGCAGAACCACGAAAAAAATTGCTTCAGTAAAATGTATGAATAATCACACTAAGTTCTATTAAAAAGACTGTAAATAGCTTCACATGTTTAGCTAATTTTTTTCCCCAGAAGTACACACTGAACTTAACAAATTTTTTCTCAGTTTTCAGAGCATTTTAAGGTTGGAATGAGAGATTGTGCAACAATATAAGTGATTTTACCAATTTGTAAAAGTAAATTGCATTTAGTTTCTCTAAGACTTTTTTTACTCTTGTGAGGAAAATAGAATAGTTTATTCAGGTCCCCTGGCCTCAGGTCCGGTTCAGGGTGGTGCAGCACATTCTTTGTAAACAAGTTGTGTGTGGGTGGAGTTGGTGTGCATGCACACCCATGTATCTTTCTAGTTTGTTGCACTTGTGTGTTCTTGAGTTTTGCGAAGCAGTGGCTGGATGGCAGAGCTTGAGTCTAAAAATAGAGCATGTTTCCTTTGCTGGCAGCTGCTCAGTTTTTCTTTGGACTTTTCTGGTAGCAGTTGAGTTTCTGAATTTTCTCTTTGGACTGCTTATCTCTTAGATGTGTGTGTGCTGAATAAAGATTACTCTTCCCTCAACCAAGGCTCCAAGAGCCTTTTTTCCTGTTACCTAGCTTGTAGACCTGCATGTGAAGGATTTGTAACCCAGTCTATACAATGGGCTTGGGAGGTCTGTGAGCTCCAGACCCAGCCCTAGCTCTACAACTCTTATATAACATCAATCTGAGTTTTGCACTTTTACATGATACCATTCTAAAAGTTAGTTAATTGCCAATCACAGCAATTATGTGAACTTGTTAAGACAAGTGAACAGATATGATGTGGGGAGGGAGGGGAGAGAAGGGGGGAAGAGGAATGGGTAAAGGGTCATGAAAAATCAACTACAATGTATATTAAGAAGCTAAAATAATAAAATAAAATAATAAAAGTTAATTATGTAATGAATAATATTCACTGTTATGTCCATCTACATTTTATCATTGCTTGAATTTATTTATATAATGTAACATCAAAACAACAGGTTAACATGATGGGTTCTTATCTGAGTTGAATAAGAATTAGTAAATTTCTTTAGGTTGAAATTAGGTACATTAACTTCCTATGTCTTTTCATATTCAGTTTCTCCAGCTGAATTTGTATAAAGGAGAAACACTTTGAAATCATATAAAAGCCCAGTCCTTCCTTACATTTCTGGAACATTATAGGTAGCATATATTATGGTTAAACACTCAGACTTTGAGTCAGAAACTTTATATAATCTCTATATATGTGGGTGCTCTGGTATTGAGTGCATATATATTTATGATTGTTATATCTTCTTGTTGGACAGATCCCTTTTTCATTGTATAATGGCCTTTTTTGTCTCTTTTTATGGTTTTTGGTTTAAAATCTACTTTATCCAATATAAGTATAGCTACTTCTGCTCATTTTTAGTTTCCATTTGTGAGGTATATCTTTTTCCATCTCTTCACTCTTAGTCTGTGTGTGTCTTTACAGGTAAGATGAGTCTCTTGAAGACAGCATGTAGTTGGGTCTAGCTTTTAAATCCAATCACTTAGTCTGTGTCTTTTGACTGGGGAATTTAATCCATCTACATTTAGGGTGGTTATTGAAAGGTATTTTCTTACTCTTGGCATGTAATTGATTTTCATTAGGTTGTTTTAAATATCTTCTGTTCCTTTCTTCCCCTTTTACTGTTTGTCTTCATTGTATTGGTTTTTTGAGGTGGTAAGATATAGTTTCTCATTTGCATTTTTGTTCTACAAGTATGTTTAGTTCTTTCTTGTGTATTCATGGTCATCATTATTGTTTTTTGGGTCCAGATGCAGGACTACCAGGAGGATTTCTTGATCAGATTGTGTGGTAGTAAAGTCTCATAGTTTTTGTCTGTCTGGGAAATACACTATTTCTCCTTCATTTCTGAAGGATAACCTTGCTGGGTATAGTATTCTTGGCTGGCAGTATTTTTCTTTTAGTATTTTGAATATATCATCCCATTTTCTTCTGACCTGTAGAGTTTCTGTTGAGAAGACTGCTCTTAGCCTGATAGGGACTTCCTTAAATGTGACAACACTTTTCTCTTGATGTTTTTAAGATTTTCTCTTTGTCTTTGAGCTTTGCCAGTTTGACTGTATTGTGTCTTAGAGAGGACAATTTTATATTAAATCTGTTTGGGAAACTTTGAGCTCCCTGGATCTGAGGATCCATGTCTCTCCCTATACCTGAGAAGTTTTGTGCTATTATTTTATTAAATAGGCCTTCCATGCCTTTCCTTTCTCCTCCACTTCCAGAACACCCACAATTGGAGTGTTTGTGTGCTCATGGTTGCCTATTAGCTCTCTTAGATTTTCTTCATTTAAAAAAAATTTTTTGTCTGTCTGAATTATTTCAAAAAGACCATCTTCAAGATCAGAAATTCTTTCTTCTGATTGTTTTAACCTACTGCTTAAGCTCTCAGTTGTGTTTTTTTTATTTTGTTGAACAAGTCCTTCAGTTCCATGAATTCTGCTACACCCTTTTTAAGGTATTAATCTCTTTGTAAATTTCCTCCTTCACATCCTGGATACTTTTTCTCATTTCATTGTGTTGTCTAACTGAGTCTTTTCATATCTCATGGGGTTTCCTTATGACTGTTGCTCAGAATTCCTTTTCAGTCATTTCAAGGGTTTTCTTTTCTATGGTCTCCAGTACTTGAGAATTATTGTATTCCTTTGGTGGTATATTTTCTTATTTTTTCATATTCTAGTATCCCTACATTGGGTCTGGTCACCTGGTAGAGCAGTTACTTCTTCTACTCCTCTTAGAGTGGACTCTGAGGAGAGAGACTTCTTCCTGTAAATGTGTTTTATATTGACTGCTGAGTAGAATGTTTTAGTATTGGTTCTGGGTAGACACAGTAGTGGAGTTTCTATATCTGTATGGGTGCTTTGCTGTATTCAGTCTTGGAGTTGTACGTGAGTGCCTCTGTGACCTAGGCACTGGAGTAGTTAGTAATTCCTTGCTGATGATAGTGACACTGTTGATTTGTCAAGGACATGGCCAAGCACTCAAGTTTTGGGAAGAAGTGCCTAAGTTACCTGTTATTCTTTGGTTGGGGTGGGTGTTCCTGGGAGGGCTTGTTGGCACCCCAGCTAGCATCCTATTACCCTGATGAGCACACTGTAGTATACTGGAGCTCCTCAGTTTGAATTGATGACCCTGGGTGGGGTTTCTGTTTTTCTTTCCTACAGGCAGAGGCTCCTCCAGGTTGGGGGATGGGTTGGTGGTGATTGGAAATTTTCTTCCTTACTCTATTTGGGTATACTGGATTTTTGCATTTTCAAGGGTTTTTGCATAAATCTTTTTACAGATTAAGGTAGTCACATCTCCCACTTCCAGATGTGCTATTGCATGTAGCAGCACAATTCTCTCTGTGGGTTGGGCCATTGGGTTGTGGGTCTCTGATCACTCACCTCTTTCTCTGGGTTCTGATGGTGGTTCTCCTTGTGTATATGCAGTCCTGTGATTGGTGGGCCACCTGCACAGTGGCAGTGTCTGCTGCTGTGGTGGTGAGCTGCCCTTGTGGCTGTGGTGGTGGCTGTGGTGGACCACCCACATAGCATTGGTGTCTGGGGCAGCAGTGGGGGCTGGCCTCAGCTCCTGAGGTCCTTCACACTCCTGTTTATTTAATCTCATTTCTACTTTTTGATAGACTTTGAGGAAAGTGCTTAAATTCTTCAAAACTCAGTTCCCTCATTTGCAACACCAAAAACGTGATGATTTTAGTTATACATTATGCATTACTGTAAGGTGAAATAGAGACAAGACTTACAAAGTATTTAGCATCATTTCTAGCAGGGTCTTCAATACATTTTAGTATTATTGTTGAAACCAGGATATCCTCTTAGGCTACTTGTTTCCCTGACAAAACAAGTGAACAGCATAGATATTTATGAAACCACCTGGGTATTTCTGTATAGAGTTGCCTGCATTTGTTCTAAAATATTAACATAATTTTAATTTCCAAATCTCCCTTAGTCTACTAAATCAGGGTTTTAATGTGAATGAATGTAATTATTATAATATTATAGGAATATTCTAATATTTTAAGACAGAAAATTATGAAAGTATAGGATAAATATATCAGTTGACTTTTGTTGCATGCATACCATCCTAAAACTTAGTGGTTTAAAAGAAAAGCTATCATTTATCTTAAAATCCTGTGTGCCAGCACTTAGAGCTGTGCTCAGCCAGATGGTTCTTCTGGTTTCACCTGGACTCACTCATGTTATTGCAGTCAGCTCTCAGGTTAACTGGGGACTGGCTGGTCTATGATCGGTCCAGCTGAGATGGCTCATCTTTACCCCTACTTTGTCTCAGATCATAGAGCAGGCAAGCCCGGGCTTGTTGAAATAGCAGTTGAAAATAAGTAGGATTGTGCAAGGCTTCATGAGTCCTTGGCTCAGAACTGTCATAATGATATGCTACTGCCCAAAGCAAATCAAAACTTCAACTTAGACCCAAAGGGAGAGAAATAGACTTTACCTGCAAAGTCACATTTCAAAGGACATAGACACAGGGACAGGGAAGATATAAAGCCATTTTTTAATCAATGTATCTGAGTAAATGTGTATAATTTTGCTAAAATTACAAAACTTTAATATAAACATCAGGAGCATAAAACAGACTTATGTTGAAAGATGAAGAAAAAGCATGGGCTTCAATTGTAAGAAAAGTAGTGATTTGGTGTTTGGAAAATATGGGAATAAAAATCTAGCATGAGTGAAAAACTGGAATTTAGAAAAAGAAAGACTGCATCTAATCTTTACTTTCTTTGTGTATTATTAAGAAGATTGAGTAAAGACAATGTTTTATCTAAGCTGACTTAGCAGAAATGCAGTCCTCAGCTTATGCATGAGAAAAATTTCTGTATGGGTAAAGCTTGCCCCAGTTTAGTGGAATGTAAAAAAGCCAAATATTTTTGCAAACAGAATTCTTATAACACTTACTCTTTTCTAATTATGTAGACTAATTCGTCTCTGCAAAGACACTAGAGATTAATATTTATTTTATATTATAAGTGTTTTTAAATTAAAACACTTTAGTCCCTTACTTGGAATTGGAAAATTTTTAAATGACAACACAGCCTACCTAGTGATTACCTGATGGCAAAATTAAAATGAAGCAAAAGGAAATGTTCTTTATTGTTGATCTAGATGCATCCCTAAGCCTAGTTTCCCTATAAATAGCTTATTTTTGATACCAGACACATTGGCATTTCCTAAATAAACAAGAAAATCTGTCTCTGATATGGGATTAATGCTGCTTAGAGATTCAGAGGGGTACATTCATTTGGGGAAGGAGGTTTGCAAAACTATTGAATAAATGCCTAGTATATTTTCTGGTGTAGATAAATCAAATTTAACACTGAAAATTGATCTTGAATAATACTTGTAACTCAGGACTTGATATGTATATTTAAGACCATGTGAAGGTCCAGAGGAAAATCCTTACACACTTATTGCATTTCTTATTCCATTGCAGTTTCTCTCAGTTTTAGTAAGAAAGATTTATTGTTTAAACATTCCATGAACAAACTCCTGAAAAAATACTCATGCAGAAAATGTTACATTTGCATCTCCTCTTGCTATGGGCTTGCTGCTCACAATCCTGTCTATTGATTCTGTACCTGGGCTAACTCTTCTCAGGTAAACCCTGTTTAGTTTTTTCTTACCAGTCACCTCATTCATTCATTCAGTTATTCATTCATTCTTTCATCTATTTCATCTTCTTTTGAGTTCTTTATTTCTCAGATATTTATTGGGTACTGTTCTCCATTAAAATATAACTTGGATACTATATTACTCAGGATTCCTTAGAAAAACAGAAGCAGTAGAACCTATAGATAGATAGACAGACAGAAAGAAAGATAAATAGATAAGGATACTTTAAAAAATATAATTAAAAAATAATACAAATCTTTTCATTAACTTTTTGAAGTACCATTGTGTGTGTGTGAGAGAGAGAGAGAGAGAGATTGAGAGAGATTCATTATCAGAAATTGGCTCATGTGGTTATGGAGGCTGGCAAGTCTAAAATCTGCAAAACCATTGTTCCGATTAGAGTCTAAAAGCCTGCTGTAGAACCAGGAAGAGCTGATGTTCCAGTTTGAAGGCAGTCAGACAGGAGAATTCTCTCTTACTCAGGGGAGGATCAGCCTTTCTTCCTATTTAGGCCTTCAACTGATTGGATGAGGCCCACCCACATTATAAAAGGCAATTTGTTTTACTCACTGTACTGAATTAAATGTTAATCTTATCTAAAAACACCCCCCACAGAAACAACCGGAATAATGTTTGACCAAATATCTGGTCTCCTGAAAACCTGGTCAAGTTGACACAAAATTAACAATCACAGGCATTTTTCTTTTAGGGACCTTCTCTCTGCTTTCTAACATTTCAAACAGTTAATCTGATTAGTGATGCTAAACTAAGAGGATCACTGTGTTTGCTGAATTATGTTCCCATTATGTTGCTGTGCACTTTCGCAGAAGTCTTCTGGAACCAGAAACTTTATCTTCTTCACCTAGCCCAAAAAAGTTAGCTTAGGGGAAAATTGCAGACAAAATAGGGGGAGAGGCTAATGGCACCAAGAGTCAGGTGGACCATACAGTG
>NW_007728095.1:115117-116235 GCF_000696425.1 Galeopterus variegatus | reverse complement strand
GGACCACTATAGGATGTGATGTAACTTAAAGATTAAGAATTAAGTCTCTGGAATTAGACTCTCTGGTTTTACCACTTACTAGTAGTGTGAACATCAGTGTATTAGTCAGGGTTCTCCAGAGAGACCAATACGATATGTTATATAGATGACAGGGGATTTATTAGAGGAATTAGCACATGCAATTTTGAAGAAAAGTCCAACAATAGGCCATCTGCAAACTGGCTGCCGGTAGCATGGCTCAGTCCAAGTCCGAAGGTCTCAGGATTAGGGAAGCCGATGGTATCCTTGGTGTAAGTCCTGGAACCCAAAAGCCAAAGAGTCTCCAGCTCTGACATCCATGGACAGGAGAGAAGAATGTATACCAGCTCCAGTGGATAGAGAGATTTATCTTCTTTGTTTTTTGTTCTCTCTGGGTCCCCAGTAGATTGGATGGTTCCCTTCCACATTGAAGGTGGGTCTTTCTCACCCAGTCCACTGAGGCTCTCATGCTAATCTCTGCTGGAAACACTCTCATGGACACACCTAAAAAGATAGCTTTATCAGGTTTCTCAGCATTCTTTAATCTAATCAAGTTGACACCTAGAATTAACCTTCACAGTGGGAAAGTTAACTTACCTGTGCTTCCATTTCCTTGACAGTGAAATGGAGTAAAGCTGAGTCACCTCTGGCTCATAGTTAACCTCTCTAAGTTTCAGTTCTACCAAGACAAGAAAAATAATAATAATGATAATATTGCCTAAGGTAGTTCTAAAAATTAAGTATAATCATATATATATGATTATATATGTACATAGTGCATCACGGATTATATGACCACCCATTGTTACTGATTATGATTATAATTATGGTTAAAATCAGTGAATAAACACTATAATATATCTACATATTTAAAGGTCATATTAAAACCACCTAAGTGTCTTTTCAATCTGCAATATGCCCTTTAATACTTTCTGCTCCTAATATCCTAAAATATTCTAACATCTCATCACTATAATAAGGCACTGTTGCTGAGTATGTCAGAGTTCTCATTAATATTGGTCTAAAAAATGAGAACTCTTACAAACTTATAAATGATATTTTTTAAATGTTGTAGGCCACAGTAAGAAAGCTTAATATTG
>NW_007728095.1:111646-113840 GCF_000696425.1 Galeopterus variegatus | reverse complement strand
TATTAAAAACAATCCACTATTTTAACTATAAAAGTAAATAAAATTTATATCTTATCATTTGGTAAAAAACTTGTCAGGCTGTCCAGTTAGTTCAGTTGGTTAGAATGTAGTGTTATAACACCAGGTCAAAGGTTGGAAGACCCATAAAGGCCAGCTGCCAAAAAAAATTATTATGTTGAGACATTACTCTAGCTTATAATTTTATAGTCATCTCTTTACTTTGTCACAATTTGATCGGTGGCCTGTTTTGACCTCCAGATGTATTTTCTTACATATATAATTATTTTCAATTTGGAATTTAGGAGAATTTTTTGAGCTTAAGTATAATAATTTATAGCTGCTAAATTGTTCCCAAGGTTTAGATTTCTGATTTGAAATCTCCCTACTATCATTTGTTTGTTAGTTAGGCTAGGCTAGTGTACCCCGTCTAGGGCCAATTAGGAGCTAGATAGAAACTACCCTGTGATTTGAGGAGGGAATGTTTAATAATTGAAGTATAATGTAGGAGTAACATTAAAAATGTAAAGAGAGCTCTGAAGGGTATTCTAGAGCTGGGTGAGAACACATAAAGGATAACTTAGAACACCCTCACTCCCAATTGCCGGAGTTCAGATCTCATTGGAATAGGTGTGGTTATAATCTACTCGATAGCAGGGACACTTACAGGGCTGTCCAAGCCAGACCTGGTCCAAAGTTGCCAGGGAAGCAGGAAACAGCCCTCAAGGTGCAGGTAGGTGGAGCCAGGCTGGCAGGCAAGCATGAAGAAGGAGTCAGGTGTTAGCAACCCCATTGCTGGCAGTGGCATATGGCCTGGTGTGTAAGGTGGCTGTGTTGGAAAGGCTGCAAGAAAAACTCTTCTAAAGTGGGTAAGCTAAGGCTTATGGGTGAGTGCTCAGAAGGAGACAGGAATGGAGCTGGCAGAAGTCACCAGGCCTCAACCTGGGCTGCAAGGTTGCTGAGGGACTATACATTCTGGTTATGCAGTTGGGGCAGAATAACACTGGATGTGTACACATGTACACACACACACACACACAAACACACACAAACACACACACACACTCTAAGATGGTGGAGCACTCCAGAAGCAGGAAGAGAGGTAGGTCCCTTTCTCTTGCAATATGCCTCTACTGACAAAGTGTAACATCTCGCACACTGTAAAAGGGGAAATTGTTAAGAGTCCAGGTGTTTATGGCAGAGCCAGCAATAGGGAATAAATTCGGAGCTGGAAGGTAATAAACTGGTAACTGACATAGTCTGCTTGGGCTACTCAAATTCTATATGCACTCTCCTATGTACACTTGAACTCCTGCAAAATAATAAGACAATGCTAAATGATACAACTAGACTATATATACTGCAATAAGGAATAAACCCAATCTTTTACTGGTTTATCATTTCATATTTCTGTTTATTTCTTACTTCATGCAGAACAGGAGGCTGTGCAGCACAATTGTCCTTCCAGAATTAGGAACTTAGGGTGCTTCCTCTTAGAACTCTGCAACCTATGTTTTCTTTGTTTCTAACTGTGGAGAGAGAGAGAGAGAGACAGAGAGAGATGGAGACAGAGAGAGAGAGAGAGGAGAAACATTCATTCTTAACGGTTTTAGAGGATGTGACACATCCCGACATCCTTTTCTTTTGATGTTCCATTGCAAGAATTTACTGCATGACCTCACCTAGAAGCTTTGTGACTAGGAAAACAAAAGGAGTGTGCAGAGACACTTGCGGGCAGCAATGGTGTCAATCACAATTTGTCAAATATATAAACATAAGTTACTTTTGATGCTACAACATGCACAATATATTGATCGAATGAAATAAGACAGAACCATAACCATAAGGATGTACATAATTCTGGTGTTTTCACAACATGAAAAATTTATGGCTTAGTACAAGATGACAGTGCTGTTTTCTGAATTCTACTAAGGGGTTTTAGTTCCCCTGAACTGTTATTTATTGAAAAATACTTCTCATGGGTGTGTTATTTAATGGAGGCTTAGTAATTTGTTTCAAAGAAAAGAGAAATAGGATTTGGGGTTTTCTGATTTAAAAACACAACAGGAAATTACTTTTTTTTTTTTTTCCTTTTTGTCTTTTTTTTTTCGTGACCAGCAATGGATCGCAACCCTCAGTGTCGCGCCTGTACCGGCCCGGGAACGGCCACGGGAAAGCCACACTCGGCGGGGCCCCC
>NW_007728095.1:97419-110814 GCF_000696425.1 Galeopterus variegatus | reverse complement strand
GGGGGGGGCTGTGTGGATGTGGGAACCGACCCCGTGGCGGGAGCGCCGCCGCGCTTCCCAAGCGGCGCACTGTAGCAGTGCACCACCGGGCCGGCCCGGAAATTACTTTTAACTTGCAAAAATAAAAAATAATAAATTTAAAGAGTCATATTTCATGTAATACCCATTTTATTTCAAACTGTTTCCTAATAAAGGCATTTGCAAACAAGAGATGTTAATAAGAGCCAAATAAAACAATTTCTAGAAAGATGCCCATATATTCTGAGTTTGCCACACAATGATGCCCAGAGCACACCTCACTACTGACTTTTGCTCTGCAGATTCATCGATTCACACTTTATAAACAGAAGGCTGAGCATGCTCAGTACACTTACGCTCAGTGGCAGAAATACACAGACCTATGTTTTAACATCTCTAAAGTAACATGTTACAGTAGGAGAGCATCTGAAAATATTTATTTTAAAAATATAAAAGTTAACAAAATTGATTTATCTAGAAAAGTAACTAAAAATATATCCACCAAATAGTATTTCTTATAAGGGATAGTGAAATTATGGGTGATTTTATTTTATTTTTTCTTGCTTGCTTTACTTTTCTGTATTTTCAAAATGTTTGTACTAGTTTGTCTTTTTTGTATTTTACAATAAACATTGTTTCATAATTGGAAAAAGATAATAAATGCTTATGTTGATATGTGAGACATATGTGTCATGTTTTATTAATGTATGAAACATTAAGAAATCTCACCTATATCAGGAGCACCATGCTCTGGTACTGATTCTTACAGAAACCAATAATACTTCTTTGGAGAATTTCAAAAAACACTTACAAAAGTAAAATTTACTAATGAATGTGCCATATAAATATTTAATAACATTAAAGCATATATTGAGATTAATTTGGCCTGTATGTATATGGGGTGAACAATGATTTTTAAATTATTACATTATTCCATCATAAATATGAAACTTCTCTCCACTTATTTATGCCATTTTTATTCCTCAGTGGAGTTTTACAATATTGTAAAAAATTTTTCTTTTACTGATTTTTAGATTTACTCCTCATAGTTTTGAGGCCATTGTGAATTGAATACTTTTTAAAAGGATTATTACATTTTCAACTTAGTTGTTTCTGATATAAAAAATGCTAAGCACTTTTGTAGATTGTATCATGCACACTTACTGAGCTCTATTATTACTTTCAATATTTATATACAAATTCTCTTGGATTCTCCTTGTAGACAGGCATATATTTGGGGTATAATGACAATTTGGGTTCTTTCTTTGTAATCTTTATCTCTTTAACTCTTCTCTCATGTGTTAACCAGCCTTTTGAATAAAATGTAGTAGTAGTACTGATTATGTTTCTCTGATCTCTTATTTCCATGGGAGACTATACAATTTTTGTGATGTTTTGCTCTATATTCTTTATTAAGTTAAACAATTTACCTTTTTCTTTTCTTTTAATCCTCAAGATGGCCACCTAGAGAGGTCTGGCTCTAGTCTCTCCATAAAAAGTGACCAAAACAACAGACAAACAAAAATATTTTGCCTGTAACCTGAGGAAACACAGGGCAGAGCATCAGGAGAGTGAGAAGATTCTTGTGAAAAGTGTGGAAGAAGAGAACGAACGGCACGTAGAGAGCAGAGTAGGGCATCCAGCCTCAGCCCCACCACAGGGACCAGCTTGGAACCAGGCAGAGAGAAGGTAAGCTAGAAAATACCCCAACTATTATCACCACCACCACAAATGCCAGTGATCCCTGATTTGTGGGAGTCCCTCCAGTCTTTTTGGGAACCACACTTGAACTCACTCAGCTCCTGCTGCCCCAAAGGATGGCAGGCAGACCTGCTGAATGGGAAATCTGCTAAAGTGCAGTGGTTCCCCACATTCGTGGCCTGCCTGTACAGCCTGTGGGAGTTGAACCCACAAGTGCCTGCACAGCCTACAACTAACCTGGTAGTAGCCCTGCCTCCTACTGGGACCCTCCACATACTCACACGTGTGCCAGCAGGGCCACAAACCTGGCTATTTGGAGCCTAGACCCTTGTGCCAGAGTTGATGAGCTTCAGTCCCTGTGTCTGGAGGCCCTGCCTGTGTTCTACTGTGCTCACGTGGGTACTTCTGGGGTCAGGGCACAGGCTTTCTGTAGCCTAGGAAAGACAGAGTGACCAACACCTCAGAGTCTGAACTCACTCAGTACCCTTTCCCCCTAGGCAAGCAGGCAGACTGGCTGAGCAGAAAACTCACCGGAGTGCAGTGGTTCCCCACATTCACAGCTCGCCTTGCATAGCATGTAGGGGCTGGTCCCATGGGTGCCTGCATGGCCCATAGCTAGCCCAGCAGAAGCCCTGCCCCCCACCCCCCTGTGACCATGCACTCGCATGGGAGCCAGCAGGTCCAAAATCCCTGCTATTTGGAGCCTAGACCCCTGTGCCAGACCCAGTGATCCTGAGTCCCTTTGTGTGGAGGCCCTGCCTACATTCTACTGTGCTCACTCCGACACAAATTGGACCAAGGTCCAGGCTGCCTAGAGCCTAGGACAGACGGAAAGACTGGGATTCCAGCATCTGAACTCATGCAGCACCCCTTCCCCAAGGCAGGCCTCTATAGTGCTGCTGGGCACAGCTGCACTCTTACAGGTTCACATAGGCTCAACAGCAATTAGATAGCAGCTTTCCCTTCCTACAGCATGCTTCCAGAGGGCTGCTGGGTCTTGCCTCATTCACACAGGCTTTCTCCAGGCTCAACTCTGAGCCAGTGGCCCACTACAGAGCTCCCAGGACCTGTTGCCAAAGTGTATAACTGCTGCCTCATCAACTGTGGACAAGGTAAGGGTTCTGACACCTCAAGGCAGGCCTCTACAGAGCTGCTGGCCTTGGTTGTACCCTTATAAGCTTGCATCGGGTTCAGCAGCTGATCAGGTGGCCACTTTTAGAGCTTCCAGGCCCTGCAACAGCTGTGTACACCTACTCCCAAACCAACAGCTGATCATGCAGCTGCTTTTCCTCCCTAGAGCAGCCCTCTAGAAAGCCAATGGGTCATGTAGCATCCACCCAAGTTGTGCCAGGCTCAACAGCTGAGTCAGTGGCCCTCAGCTGACCTACCAGGAACAGCCACAACAGTAGACATCTACAAACTGACTGGCAGTGGATCACCCACCTCAACAAGAAATCCATCCCAACAAGAAATTTCTCAAGGCTTCTCTGCCTAGGCCACAAAGGCACCCACAGACAACTCTAAGATTGAATACACTCAAAGAAGTCACATGAAGACTGCATTACCTCACTTATGCAGATCCCAACTTAAAATGCCCAACCCACCTGTCAATATACAATACTTCTACAGGAAAGAAACTCCCACTTCAAAACTCTCTTCTAGAGTTAAAACAAGTGACTACACCACCACATGCCCAGATATCAATGCGGAGATTTGAGAAGCATGAAAAAACAAGGAAGTTTTACTTCCCCAAAAGAAGACAATTCTCCAATACTAGACTGCAAACAACAGGAAATTGATTTATTGCCTGAGAGCAAATGGTAGGGAAATTATTCCAAAGGGCAATACTAAGAAAACCGAAAATGATGGGTGAAAAAGTAGATAGAAGTCACAATGAAGACAAAAAGAAATTCAATGAGATATATAAGAAATTCAATAAAGAGATACAAGTAATAATAAAAAAAAATCAAACATAAATCCTGAAACTGCAGAATTCATTCAAAGTAATAAAAAAAATACAACCCAGAACATAAACGGCAGGCTAGAACAAGCAGAAGAAAGAATCTCCAAACTAGAATGCAGGGTTTTGAATTAGTATGGTTGGACCAAAAGAAAAAAAGAATTTAAAAAATGAAGAAAACCTGCAAAATCTTTCTGATAATCTTAAGTCTATAAACATCTGTATTATAGTTGTACAGGAAGGGGAAGAAAAAGGAAAAGGCATTGAAAGCTTATTTAATGAAATAATAGCTGAAAACTTCCCAAATATTGGGAGGGAGATGGTCTTACAGATCCAAGAAGCTCAAAGATCCCTAAACAGATTTAATCCAAAAAGGACCACCCTGAGACAAATTGTAGTCAAATTATCAAAAGTCAAAGACAAAGAAAGAATTCTAAAAATAGCAAGAGAAAAGCATCAAATTACCTATAAGGGAGTCCCCATAATTCTAACAGCAGACTTCTCAACAGAAACCCTATAGACCAGGAGAGAGTGGGATGACATATTCAAAGTGCTAAAAGAAAAAACTGCCAACCAGGAATACTATGTACAATAAGCTTTCCTTTGTAAATGAAGGAGAAATAGTATCTTTCCCAGACAAACGAAGACTGTGGGAATTCACCACCCAAAGACTGGCCCTTCAATAAATCCTCAAAGGGGTCCTACATCTGAAATCAAAAGAAAGATATATGTCACCATAAATACATGAGAAAGAAGAAAAACTGCTACTAGAACAGATATGCAAATGAGAAAGAGAAAGAAAATGTATTTTATCACTACAAAAAAACACCAAACAGAAAAGATAAATAATGAAAGGGAAAGAAAGGAACACAAGAAATATAAAACAACTATACAGAAATTAATAAAAAGGCAGGAATAAGGCAATACCTTTCAATAACAACCCTGAATATAAATGGACAAAATTCCCAACTTAAAAGATATAGCCTCACTGAAGGGATTAAAAAACTAGACACAACTCCATGCTGCCTGTAAGAAACTCAGATCACCTAATAGTGAGGGATGGAAAAAGATATTCCACATAAATGGAAACCAAAAATGAGCAGGAGTTGCTGTACTTAACATCAGATAAAATAGGCTTCAAACCAAGAATATAAAAACAAAGAAGGACACTATATAATGATAAAAGGATCAATGTAGCAAAGAAATATAACAATCATAAATAATATGCACCCAACATCAGAGCACCCTGATATATAAAGCAATATGTTATTGGATCTAAGGAGAGAGACCCAAACACAGTAATAGCTGGGGACTTTAACATACCACTCTCAGCATTTGACAGATCATCTAGACAAAGAATCAGCAGAGAAATATTGGATTTGAATAACACTATAGAACAAATGGACCTGACAGACATATACAGAACATTTCATCCAACAATGACAGAATATACATTCTTCTCATCAGCACACAGATCATTCTCCAGGATAGACCACAGGCAGGTCACAAATTAAGTCTAAACAAATTTTAAAACATTGAAATCATATCAAGTATATTTTCAGACCACAATGGAATAAAATTAGAAGTTAACAACAAACAAAACTATGGAAACAACACAAATTCATGGAAATTAAACAACATGCTCCTGAATGATCAATGGATCAAAAAAGAAATATAGCAGGAAATCAAAAACTTCCTTGAAATGAAGGAAAATGCAAGCACAACTTACCAAAACTTATGGGATACTGAAAAAGCAGTACTAAGAGGGAAGTTTATTGCAATAAGTACTTACATTGAAAGAATAAAAGGACTTCAAATAAAAATTATAATATTAAATCTCAAAGAATTAGAAAGACAAGAACAATCTAATCCCCAAACTAGTAGATGGATAGAAATAATTAAGATCAGAGCACAACTAAATAAACAGACTAAAAGAATTAAACAAAACTATCAATGAAACAAAATGTTGGTTTTTTGAGAGAATCCATTGCCATTCTAACTAAAAAAAGAAGAGGAAAGACACAAATAACAAAAATGAGAAATGAAAAAGGAGACATTACAACCAATACCACAGAAGTACAAAGAATCATTAGAGACTATTATGAACAATTATATGCCAGCAAATTTGAAAACCTGGAGGAAATGGATAAGTTTCTGGAAACATACAAATTACCAAGACTGAACCAAGAAGAAATACTAAACCTGAACAGATTAATAACAAGCAATGAGATTGATGCAGTAATCAGCAATCTTCCAACAATGAAAAGTGCAGGACCAGGTGGCTCCACTGCTGAATTCCACCAAACCTTTAAAGAAGAATTAACACCAACATTTTTTATAGTATTCCAAACAATTAAATAGAGGCCATTCTCCTAATTTTTTAAAAAGTCCAGCATCACCGTGGTACCAAAGTCAGACAAAGACACAACAATAAAAGACAGCTAGAAGCCAATATCCTTGATGAACTGCATTCAAAAATAGTGAACATGATATTGGCAAACAGAATATGACAGCACATCAAAAAGATTGTGCAACCTGATCAAGTGGAATTCATCCCAGAGATGCAAGGATGGTTCAAAATATACAAATCAATAAATGTGATACAACACACTAAAAAAGCAAGGACAAAAAGCATATTGATCATCTCAATAGATGCAGAAAAAGCATTTGACAAAATTCAGCATCACTCATGATAAAGATACTTAACAAATTAGGTATAGAAGGGAAGTATCTCAACACAATAAAAGCCATATATGACAAACCCACCACAAATATCATCTTGAGTGGGAAAAAACTGAAAGCTTTTCCTTTAAGAACAGGAACAAAACAAGGATGCCCACTCTCACTACTCCTATTCCACATAGTATTGGATGTATTTACACAGAGCAATCAGACAAGAGAGAAAAATAAAGGGCATCCAAATTGGAAAAGACACAGTCAAATTGACCCTGTATGCAGATGATATGATCCTATTTATAAAAAAAAAAAAAAAACACCAAAAAACAAAAACAAAAACAAAAAAATACCTAACCTCTACCAAAACTCCTAGAGCTCATAAGCAGATTTAGTAAAGTTTCAGGATACAAAACCAATGCACAAAAGTCAGTAGTGTTCTTATATACCAACAACAAAGCAGAAAAAGTAATCAAGAAAGTGAACCAATCTACAATAGCTACCAAGGGAATGAAGTACCTAAGAATAAACTTAACCAAAGAGGTGAAAGATCTCTGTAGTGAGAACTATAAAACACTGCTGAAAGAAATTAAAGAGGAAACAAAAAGATGGAAAAACATTTCATGCTCTTGGATTGGAAGAAATAACATTATAAAAGTGTCCATACTAACCAAATTGATCTACAGATTCAATGCAATCCCCATCAAAATACCAATGACATTCTTCACAGAAGAGAATAAACAATCCTAACATTCATATGGAACAACAAAAGACCATGAATAGCCAGAGAAATCCAACGGAAAAAAAAAATGACTGGAGGCATTACACTGCCTGACTTCAAATTATACTACAAAGATATAGTAACCAAAATAGCATGGTATTGGCATGAAAACAAACACTTGGACCAATGGAACAGAATAGAGAACCCAGAAATCAACCAAGGTACTTACAGCCAATTAATCTTTGACAAAGGCATCAAGAACATACATTGGGAAAAGGACAACCTTTTCAGTTAATTGTGTTAGAGAACTGGATATCCATGTGTAGAAGAATGAAACTAGACCCATACCTCTCACCATATGCCAAAGTCAACTCAAAATGTATTAAAGGCTTATGTATAAGACCTAAAACTATAAAATTCCTAGAAGAAAACACAGGGGAAGCACTTTAGGATGTAGGACTGGGCAAAGACTATAAATAAGACTACAAAAGCACAAGCAACACAAGAAAAATTAAATAAATGGGATTATATCAAACTAAAAAGTTTCTCCACAATAAAGGAAACAATAAACAGAGTGAAAAGAGAACCTACAGAATGGGAGAAAATATTTGCAAATTATATATCTGACAAGGGATTAATATCCAGAATGCACAAGGAACATAAACAACTTCACTGTAAAAAACCCAAATAATCCAATTAAAAAATGGGTAAAGGAACTGAACAGACATTTTTCAAAGGAAGACATACAATCAGCCAACAGGTATATATGCTCAATGTCATTAAGTATCAGAGAATGCAAATCAAAACCACATTGAGATATCATCTCACCACAGCTAGACTGGCTGTTTTCACAAAGACTAGGAGTAACAGATGTTTGTGAGGATGCAGAGAAAAGGGATTCTTCTACATTGTTGGTGGGACTGTAAACTATTACAGCTGTATTAGTCTGTTTATGTTGCATATAACAAAATACCTAGAACTGGGTTGATTATAAGAAAATAAAATTTAATTGCTTATAGTTTGAGAGGCTGTGAAGTCCAAAGTCCAGGGAACACATCTGGTGAGGGTCTTGGTGGTGCAACAATGTTCAAGAGGTCTCACATGGCAGAAAATGGCAGAGCAGAGATAGACTAACGTCTCATGTGCTCTTCTTTCAAAGCCCTCAAAATGATGCCCTGACCACCATTATTAATCCAGTCACTATGGCATGGTCCTACAATCTAATCACTTCTTCAAGGACCCACCTCTCAATTATTATAGTAGGATTTCCCACTCTCAACAGTGGAAATTAAACTTCTAATATATGAACTTTAGGGACACAATTCAATCAATCCACAGCAACAACCATATGGAAAATAGTATGGAAGTTTCTCAAACAACTACAGATAGAACTGCCATATGATCCAGCAATCTCACCTCTTGGTATATACCCAAAGGGATAGAAATCATCATGTTGAGAGGATACCTGCACTCCCATGTTTACCACAGCTCTATTTACAATAGCCGAGAGTAGGAACCAACCTGAATGTCCATCAATGGATGACTGGATGAGGATGCTACTCAGCCATAAAAAAATAATGAAATTCTGTTATTTGAAGCAACATGATGAGTTTGGAGAAAACTATGTTAAGTGAAATAAGCCAGGCACAGAAAGAGGAATAACACATGTTCTCACTTATAAGTGGGAGCTAAGAAAGAAAGAAAGAAAGACCACTATAAAATGTTGAACTTTCAGAAGGAGAGAACAGACCTATAATCACTAGAGATGAGAAAGGGGCAGTAAGAGGGGGGTTCAGGGAACTATTGAGTAAGAGACATAAACATTAATTATGATTCCTAATGATGAACATGGTAATAATATTGATTTGATCATCACTTATTGTACACAAATACTGGCAGTCAACTCTGTATCCCATAAATATGTATAATCAATTATGTTTCAATTGAATAAATACATTTTTAAAAATTTACCTTCTTTACTTGGAAGTGTCTCCCAGGCTGAAGTTACTCTATTTGGCTCAAGTAAACTCTTTGTTATTGAATAAAAAATTTACCTTTTATCCCTACTTTGCTAAGAGTTTTTAGCACTGTCAAATGTATTTGATTTTTTTCTGCATTGTTGATATATCCATATGATTTCCCTATTTTAATCTCTGTAGTCCTGTGGTAAAACTCAATTTGGTTGTGCTATGTTTTTTTTGAAATATGTGGCTGGATTTAGCTTACTAATTATTTATGACATTTATTCCTAAGTGAAATTGACCTAGAATTGTCTAATTTCATATTATTTTGTCTAGTTTTGTCATAAAACTTATGCTAACATAAAATAATTTTCTATCTTATCCTCTTTTTCTTTACTCGGAGTCAGTTGCATCTTGGGTTATCCATTCTCTTAGCATTAGATAAACTCACTTATAAAATGATCTGGAAATAGAGTTTATTTTCTATGTATATTCTTGAGCACAGATTCAATATTTGTAATAGCTATTGTCTAATCAAGGGATTGGCAAATGAGGGCCTGAAAGCCAAATCTACCCCACTACCTGGTTTTGTTTAAGTAAAGTTTGCTAGGAAAAAACAAACAAACAAACAAAAACCAAAAACGCTTTTTTTTAAAAAAACATAATGTCTATGGCTACTTCCACACTACTACAGCAAAGTTGAGTAGTTGAATCAAAGACTGTATGGCCTGTGTGTTAATCCATTTCTGTTCCTTATAACAAAACACCTGAAACTAGGTCAGGTGTAAGAAAATGAATCTTACTGCTTACAGTTTTGGTGGCTGGAAGGTCGAAAGTCCGGGGAACACATCTGGTGAGGGCTCTGCCCTGGTAGTGACTACAGCAATTCAGGGTATCACATTTCAAAATGGCAGAGCAGAGAGGAGAGATAACACCTCATGCACTCTCCTTTTAAAACCCTCCAAACCACACCCATGACCTCCATTTTTAATCCATTCTCTAGACATGGTCCTCAGAATCTAATCACCTCTTCGAGGCACCGCCTTTCAATTACCATAATAGAATTTCCCACCCTCTTAAAAGTCACATTGGGGATCAAGCTACTAATACATAAAACTTGGGGGACATAATTCATATCAGTCTGCAAGACAAAAATGTTCATCATCTGGCTTTTCATAGGAAAAGTTATAGAATTCTTGGTCTATCAAATTTTTGAATTGATTTTGAAAATTATTTTGTTCTGTAAAATTGTCCTATTAATTGGAATTTGAAATACATTGGCATAATACTCATATTATTCTTTTATATTAATATATATAATGTGTAGGGTTTCTCTGCTAATCCATCACATAATCCTAAATAAGTTTTATGATCAATTTTGCTTATTTTTTTTTACCCATGAAATGCTTAGAAGTTTAGTTTATTTGTTCACTTTGTAATTTAGGAACTTGGGGCTATCTAAAACCTGGCAAGAGAGGAAATTTCTTCCCATGAAGGAATAATCCTTGTGATATTTTCTGTCATTAAGTTCAAAACTAATTGGTTTAGTAAAAAGCTGGTATTTAAACACCTGAACTTGAAGTTCTAATAAGCCATTTATTTACAGTACAACCTTGAGCAAATTAATTTGACCCTTCTGAATTTTATTTTTCTTCTCTGTGTTGTGATAATTACAAGTTACCCAATAGGCTGTTTTGAATATAATAGTACTGTGCTTTACCTCTAATTTGGCTCAGAAGTCTCAAACTGATTCATTAAGTCCAACCCAGTACAAAAGTACTTCTCTTACTCTCTTTCAGCCATCCCCTAGAAGTCTAGAAACCAATTCTCCACAAAAGGAGGTGACATAGATGTAAAGTATACTTTGCTAGTGAATAGGTGGCAGGTAAATTAGGCGGGTATATCAGGCAAGTATAAGGAAACCAAAGGGCATCAGCTCTGGGTGGTCAGCTTCTGCCACATTGACTGCCATCAAAGTGAAGGCTTCACTGGGGGCCACTAGAAATGACAATTCATGGATTTCCTAGGTCCTGGTCCTGTACTCATGCAGATGGTGCCTAGAAAGTTCAGACACTGGTTCTACTTCTGTGGAGCACCTTGGCACTGGCAATAGATGGTGTGCCTTGGAGTGGAAGTTAGTGGTCCCCAAATGGTGACTCTTCCTTTCCAAAAACTTCGTCTAAATCTGGTCCCTCAGCCTAATACTGACCAATCATCTTTTTTCTATATATATCCATTGCATCTCTTCTCTTGTTTCCTTTTGTAGAGTACCTGGATGGGTAGATCCTATCTCATTCATCATCTTTTGCACAATCCAATTAGATTACATGAGTTCCTTATATTCCTTTGAGATGTGGATGCTTGAAATTCAAAAGCCAAAAATAACCTCCCCCCCTTTTTTTCTGTGATTTCATATGTCATCATATCTATGAGTAGGGAACATCAAATGACCAGCTCATTGAGAAAGTGGCCAGAAAGTAGAAGGAAATATTGAGAATAGACACCACATCAATTAATATTTCAAAAGTATCTTATCTCATGAGGATTAAAGGAGGCCATAAATATACATTTGGCACGGGGCTCACTCCGTAGCAAGTCTCAGTGTAACAACAATTTCCCTACCCTAAATGATGGTGTTGTACAGTTTCTACTGGTTTCATGATTTTGGTCTATGTCTTGCCTGATGTCTTTGACCTCATAATTTGTATCAGCATTTAAGGATCAGTGTATTGTTTTTTGCCTAAGCCACATCATTTTTAACCCAATTTCATTTGCCATCTCATCTTCAATTTTTATGCCAAAGAAGATGAGTAAGTGTATTTATGCATGAACAGGATGTGGTCAGGATAATACGGACATTAATTAGTGTCAGATTAGGTGGAAGATTTTTCTGAGTTTACTATCTGACTATACTGACCAGTAAGCCACAATTATTTGGAAAAGTGCATTGAGTATGGAAAAAAACTTAAGAAAAAAGGAACTGTGTAGAAAATAAAATTAGAATTGGAGATTTGGCAATATAATTTTAAGCACAGCACAAATAAATAAACCAATAAGTCATTGTACGGTGTGCATTCATCAACATAAATAAATATATACCATGGATGTCGTAAAAATTATGACATGATCAAGGAAACTAACTATAATAGTCTAACATGTAAAACATTTCCCCTGTGAGAGGCAATTATTCTGATTTTTTTAGGGGCTGGATATGCTGGTTACTTCTAACCAAAAAACAATACAATTTAATTGAACGTCTGTAAAATATGATAATAGTGGCAATATCTTCATAGGTTTGTTTTGAGAATTAAATGAGGTAATCTATTAAAAACTTGGGAACAGCAGCTAACTCTTTTATTTGAAGTATTTAAATCATCTACATTTAATGTGGTTATTAATGTAGTTAATGTTTACGCCTATCATATTGCTTCTTGGTTTCTAATTGTTCCATCTGTTCTTTGTTTCTATTATTCTCTTTTTCTCATTTTTTTTGGATTGTCAGTACTTTTCATGTTTTCATTTTCTCTTTTATTGGCTTATTAGCTATAACTTTTTGTTTTGCTATTTTAGTGGTTGTTTAGTGTTTATAGCAAACATCTTTAACTCATTACAGTCTATTTCAAGTAATATTATACCACCTGACATATAGAATAAGAATTTTACAGCAATATACTTGTATGTCTCCCCTTGTAGGCTTTGTTCTATTTTTGTCACATATTTTTACATATGTTATAAACTCTACAATACATTGTAATTTTGCTTATAACAATTAACTTTTAAAGTGCTTTTTATAACTCTTTTTTAATTCTAAAAATTATTTTATAGTAACCTAGTTGATTATTCATATCTGTGGGGTAGATTTGAATATCAATACCTATGTGCAATATGTGATGTTCAAATCAGAATCACTAGTATAATCAATAACATGCAATGTAATAGTTTTTCGTGAACCTTTACCAGTTCCTCTCTTCTCCTTTCCCCCTCCCCCTTACCCACCTCTGGCAGCATCAATTCTATTCTCTCCTTTTCAAAGTTCAACATATGTGATAGTTATATCTTTCCTTTTTTAAAATTTACTTGTTTATTTTTTAGCTCCCATTTATGAGTGAGGACATGTAGTATTTCTCTTTCTGTGCCTGGCTTATTTTGCTTAACATGATTTCCTCCAAGTTCATCCATTGTTGCTACAAATGGTAGAATTTCATTCTTTTTTTGTGGCAGTGTGATATCCCATTCTGTAAATATGCCACATTTTCCTTATCCAGTCATCCATCAATGGACATTTAGGTTGGTCCCAACTCTTGGTTATTGTAAATACAGCTGCAATAAACAAGGGAGTGCAAGTATCCCTTCAGCATGAT
>NW_007728095.1:49054-96439 GCF_000696425.1 Galeopterus variegatus | reverse complement strand
CTTGGGTTATCCATTCTCTTGGGAAAAGGACAGCCTTTTCAGTTAATTGTGTTAGAGAACTGGATATCCATGTGTAGAAGAATGAAACTAGACCCATACCTCTCACCATATGCCAAAGTCAACTCAAAATGTATTAAAGGCTTATGTATAAGACCTAAAACTATAAAATTCCTAGAAGAAAACACAGGGGAAGCACTTTAGGATGTAGGACTGGGCAAAGACTATAAATAAGACTACAAAAGCACAAGCAACACAAGAAAAAATAAATAAATGGGATTATATCAAACTAAAAAGTTTCTCCACAATAAAGGAAACAATAAACAGAGTGAAAAGAGAACCTACAGAATGGGAGAAAATATTTGCAAATTATATATCTGACAAGGGATTAATATCCAGAATGCACAAGGAACATAAACAACTTCACTGTAAAAAACCCAAATAATCCAATTAAAAAATGGGTAAAGGAACTGAACAGACATTTTTCAAAGGAAGACATACAATCAGCCAACAGGTATATATGCTCAATGTCATTAAGTATCAGAGAATGCAAATCAAAACCACATTGAGATATCATCTCACCACAGCTAGACTGGCTGTTTTCACAAAGACTAGGAGTAACAGATGTTTGTGAGGATGCAGAGAAAAGGGATTCTTCTACATTGTTGGTGGGACTGTAAACTATTACAGCTGTATTAGTCTGTTTATGTTGCATATAACAAAATACCTAGAACTGGGTTGATTATAAGAAAATAAAATTTAATTGCTTATAGTTTGAGAGGCTGTGAAGTCCAAAGTCCAGGGAACACATCTGGTGAGGGTCTTGGTGGTGCAACAATGTTCAAGAGGTCTCACATGGCAGAAAATGGCAGAGCAGAGATAGACTAACGTCTCATGTGCTCTTCTTTCAAAGCCCTCAAAATGATGCCCTGACCACCATTATTAATCCAGTCACTATGGCATGGTCCTACAATCTAATCACTTCTTCAAGGACCCACCTCTCAATTACTATAGTAGGATTTCCCACTCTCAACAGTGGAAATTAAACTTCTAATATATGAACTTTAGGGACACAATTCAATCAATCCACTGCAACAACCATATGGAAAATAGTATGGAAGTTTCTCAAACAACTACAGATAGAACTGCCATAGGATCCAGCAATCTCACCTCTTGGTATATACCCAAAGGGATAGAAATCATCATGTTGAGAGGNGGTCATATTCATAAAGTCTTTGCCCAGTCCTACTTCCTGAAGTATTTCCCCTATGTTTTCTTCTAGGAGTTTTAAAGTTTCAGGTCTTGTACTTAAATCTTTTATCTGTTTTTGAGTTGATCTTGGTATATGGCAAGAGGTATTGGTCTAGATTCATTCTCCTACATATGGATGTCCCATTTATTGAACAGGAATGTAGAGGATTCTTAAAGCATATATACTTCACAGGGCCTGGTTTTCCAAAGACTTGCAGTTTCAAATATTGACCTTGTGGAGGACTGGAAATTTTCCTCAGGCTATAAAGTCTCTGGTGTAAGATAAAGATTTGTGGCACAGCAAGGTTGCTGGCTCAAGGATAGACTAGTTACTGATTATTATGTAAAGATACTGAGAAATTGCTTTAAGATCACTTAATAGTCTAATGGAATGTCATCTGACTTGCTTCACTGAAAGTTACCAGCCTATATTGTTAAACTATAACCATATCTATGTTCTCTTCCTGTAACTTCCTGGTCTGGAAAATAAATGCAAGAAGAGAACCCCAATTCGAGGTTAATTTCCCAAGGAAGGGATAACCTCTCACTGGAGGGTCCCGGGAAAGTTAGCCACTTCAGGGCTTCTCACTGCTCAGAAGAGATGGGCTTTGAGTAATCCTTTGCATCTCTGTCACCCAGGGGAAGTGGGGTAACAAATCCATGGGGAGCAAAGCAACACAGGAAGTCTTTTCCCCAATGTATGTTCTTGGTGCCTTTATCGAAGATCAGTTGGCTGTTTGTATCTGGATTGATTTCTGGGTCTCTATTCTGTTCCATTGTTCCGAGTCTCTGTTTTTATGCTAGTACCATGCTATCTTTTTAATGAAAGCTTTATACTATAATATGAAGTAAGGCAGTGTTATGCTTCTGGCTTTATTTTACTTTATTTTTTTGCTCAGGATCACTTTGTCTAGTTGAGGTCTTTTGTTGTTCTGTATGAATGTTAGGATTGTTTTTTCTATTTCCGTGAAGAATGTCATAGGTGTTTTGATGGGAATTGCATTGAATCTGTAGATCACTATGGGTAGTATGGACACTTTTACAATGTTAATTCTTCCAATCCAAGAGCATGAAATGCCTTTCCAACTTTTTGTGTTCTGTAATTTCTTTAAACACTGATTTGTATTTCTTGTTATAGAGATCTTTCACCTTCTTGGTTAAATTTATTCCTAAATATTTCATTCTTTTGGTGACTATTGTAAATGGGCTTGCTTTTTTGATTTCTTTTTCTGATATTTCATTGTTGGAGTATAAAAAATACTACTGATTTGGGTGTGCTGATTTTGTATCCTGCAACTTTACTGAAATCATTCATGAGGTCTAAGAGTTTTTTGTAGAGTCTTTAGGATTTTCTATATATAGAATCATGTCATCTGCAGACAGTTTGACTTCGTCTTTTCTAATCTGGATGCCTTTATTTTTTCTCTTGCCTGATTGCTCTAGCTAGTACTTCCAATGCTATGTTAAGTAGGAATGGTGTCCTTTCCTCTTCTTAAGAGAAAAGCTTTCAACTTTCCCCAAACAGGATGATATTGGCTTTTATTGTGTTGAGATACTTTCTTTCTTTACCTAATTTGTTGGGAGTCTTTATCATAAAGGGATGTTGAGTTTTGTCAAATGTTTTTCTATGTCTATTGAGATAATTCTATCGTTTTTGTCCTTGAGTTTCTTGATGTGGTGTATCATATGTGGTTTACGTATGTTGAAATACCCTTGCATTCCTGGGATCAATCCCACTTGATCACAGTGTTTAGTTTTTTTGCTATGTTGCTGTATTCTATTTGCTAATAATTTTCTTGAGAATTTTTTCATCTGTGTTCATCAAGGAAACTGGTGTACAGTTTTCTTTGTTTGTTGTATCTTTGTCTGGTTTTGGTATCAGGATTATGCTGGCCTCATAGACTGAGTTTGGGAGAATGGCCTGTGTTTCAATTTTTTGGAATAGTTTGAAGAGTATTGATATTAATTACCCTTTAAAGTTTTGGTAGAATTCAGCTGTGAAGCTATCTAGTCCTGGAGTTTTATTTTTTGGAGAGAATGCTTATTCTTGCTTCAATCTCATTGAATACACAAGAGTACTTCAAAAAAGATGGATGACTGGAAAAGGAAAATGTGGTGTATATACACAATGAAGTATTACTCAGCCATAAAAATGAATGAAATTTTGCCATTTGCATTAACATGGATGAGCTGGGAGAAAATCATGTTAAGTAAAATAAGCCAGGCACAGAAAGAAAGAAAAATACCATGTCCTCACTCATAAGTGGGAGCTAAGAAACAAATGAGCAACCACAATAATATGTTGAACTTATGGAAGGAAAGAATGGATCTATGGTTACTAGAGGTGGTAAAAGGGAAGAAGGAGAGGGGTTAAGGAGAACTTAGATAATGGACACAAAGAATAATTACAAGTTTTAATGATGAACATGCGAATAACTCTGATTTGATCATCACATTGTACAAAAATACTGATAGTCAACTCTGTACCACACAAATATGTACAATAAATTATGTTTCAATTAAAAAATAAATTCAAAAAAAAGAAAATTAAAAGATAATCTGAATCTTTCCATGAAATTTCTGAAATACTCTCATATATATTGCAATAAAAGTTCTTGTAGCTAACTTTTGCACAAGGCCATAGGTAAAAAACATTGGTCATCAATGATCAAACATTAAATATTGAAGCAGATTTATTAAATAATGTTAAAGGAACAAGAAGGGAAAGTTAAAAATAACATTTAAAATATTTTTTAGAGACTGTAAGCATGACATTCTCATTCTGTTCTGTTGCATTATAGTTACAATTATAAAATTTGTACATAGGTCTTCCTTTTATTAGAATATCCAGTTTAATCTAATGTAAAGGATTGGATTATTCTTTTAATTTGTAAAGAGAACATTGACCAAACAGCTTTTTAAATATTATTTTTAATACATAGAGACAAAAATAAAGGCTATCATAAGTTGATATTGGGGGAATGGGAATAGGTGTAGCTGCTAGTTATTGCTTGACCATATTTTAGTGAGAAAAATAGCTGTTAACATATATTTGAAAAACACAATCACTGTTGACTATGGTGTGCCCTGTCTGAAGGATGTGGGGACTAATGAAAGGAGGAAGTACCATTAGGTTAGTGGTAAGGATGCTCCAGTTGGAAGCAGATGTTAGTGAGCATGAAGCTTTACCTATGCTATGACCACAGCCCCTGCCATTGTGATATGATCCAAGAATAACCAGAATTATGGTGTTCAAAGAGTCTTTATAAAAGATTTTATCAGATAAATATTTCTCAGTTTATAAATGGGTTAAGTTAATTTGTAAAGTGTTATTTTTCAGTTAAGAAAACAATTTTGTTAAGCAAATAATTGAAATAATTTATTCAATATTAACCTCAGAAAGCTAATTAAAAAAATATATATATATGCTAAATACATAGGGTCAATGGTCATATTTTAAATACATGTAGCTAATATTTGTACCATTGCTATGGAAAAATGCAATTTGATAAATAACTTAGGATAACAGGATTTTATCTTTCTCCATAACTCTATTAGAGTATTGAGGACCATTTTAGTTTTGGGGAGTTAGGGGGAGGGAGCATTACACGGGAGACAGAACATTACTTACTTATTACATGGCAGCATATTCTAAAGAAATATGTATTTCCATAAAAGAAAATGTCTTCATCGGTCACCTACTACCAGAAAGTTTCAAACTGAGAATAAAGCAGAGGCACAAGTCAGGTGTGAAGGATGAGAAATATCTCCTTCCTCTCTCTTCATACCTTTTATTTGTTATCAGGTGTGCATCGGGGGGGGGTCTTCGTTTATAAGATGTTTTAACGTGAAGAGATGGATTGGACAACGGTCTTTGATTTGATCACGGGAAAGAATGGCCATTACTATTACTGGATTGTCAATCCAAACGTGAATAGGTCAATATTTTGTTCTTTTCCAGAGGTATTACATTATTTGAAACACCTAATAAAACCTCATATTTGTAGAGTTTTTCACAGTTTTTAAGTCACTTTCACATAGTGTCTCATTTGATCTTCAAAACTCAATGCTTGAGAAACGAAAAAAGTTTATTATCCTTATATATTCTTCGATTACTCATAAATAACACAAAATATATCCACTGGAAATTCATTTAGCCACTAAGTGTACAAGGCATCAGCAATATGAAATTGAAGCAATTTCAGTTTATTTTGTCACAGATACACAATTGCTTAATATATTAAAAAGCACTGAGCCTTAAAGACCTAACTCTTTAGAGCTTGTACAATATATTATTGTCTGTAGTTTATTTATTACACCATATTTATTTAACAAAATGCATAGCAGTGAAGCCTTTTAAGGCCTCCTGTGAAATGAAAGAGTTTCACGAGTCTCAAATATAAAATAAGATTATGGATTGTAACGGCAATAATAGCTTCTGCTTCTTTCTCTTTTAGTAACTGAAAACTTTCACTTTCAAGGCAGTTGAAGAATTGGTTTACTATTCTCTTTTTTATTATGTTTTTTCATACTGTGTTTCTTAGAATTCATTTGGCATTGCATTTTCTCCACTCCTTTCTCTTTTTTCCCCCTTTTTCTTTATGTTTGAATTCAACTTCAATAGATATTATTTATCATTATTTCATTGCTTTTTCAAGAAGATTTGTCACCTGGATGCCTTTTTCCTATCTATGGTAAATAAACTCAGTAAACCTGAGCCATATTATGATCTTACAGCTGAAAAATCACACTAGAATTAAAGCTATAGTTCTAGCTTTATAGATGTCTAGTTTATATATATAAATTCTGAATAAATAAAATGAGTCTACATGAAGACAAGCCTAAATGTATTAAATCCAACCTTGTAACTTCTGGACATGCTGGAGAGAAATGCTGTGGTGTGTAAGCTCTTCTCTTCGGTGTGAAATGTTTATCCAGCTAGCAAGCCTCTAAGGCTAAACATAAAGTCAATGAAGAGAAAAGCATAAGCATTTTTAAAATACAGTGTAAAAAATGGCGGAGGGGAAAAATATGACTGTTTGTCCTTCTGGGGGTGAAGGAAAATTATTGGAAATTCTGCAGTTTTCATAGACCAGCAAGAGGCAAAACTGCCCACTCCTAGTTAAATTCTACCCCCATCTGGCAAAGCAAGGCATCCGGTAATTGCTCCACTGAGAACAGAGCAGGGTTGAATTTTCTTGTGAAGTGTTTTAATGTGATTTGCATTTTTCTGCATAGTAATTCATAGGCTTTAATAAAACATTGATTTACATTCTGTTACAAAGTGCATCATCTTTCAGGCTTTAAATTAAACATTTCTGCAGCCTGTGCGTTAGTGGAGGTGGGGGTGGTGTATAGATTAACTTCATGCTCTGCCCTAGGGAAAAAGTCTTTTCTCCCCATCTGGCCTCTCTAAATGCAAAGCCTTGGTTGTGCATTTTTTATTTGTGGGTAGTTTGTCACTCTCTAATTTCTGTTAAATTTCATAAGACCTGACAAATTTGCATTTACAGTGCTGTTAGATAATGTTTAGCACTTTTCATCTTCAAAGTGCTTTATAAATATTAACTAATCAAAGCTGCAAGCACACCCATGAGGCAGAGAAGAGCTGGGTTGTTATTTTATCTTTTTTGGTTTACCTTAGATAGTATTTGTGACAGTACTCAATACTTATACACACACACACGCATGTCCTTCCCAGTGTTAGGTAGCTTTACTCTGCTAATAACAAGAATTGCACCTTTTCTGGAATCTGAACATGGAGTCCTGTGATTTGTTATTTACCATGTGTAGCCTTGAATAGCTACTTGAATTAATGCACCTGTGTATTGTTTTCTTCCTGACATTGTAACCTTCATTAGAATAAGGGCCACTGTTTATACTTTTTTTTCTTGCACAGTACCTAATCTAGTACTAAGTTTTCATTTATTCGTTTATGCCTTCCAAATATTTAATGAGTGTCTACTCTCTTCTAGGCATTGTATTAAGCACTATGAAAATAGGTAACAAATCCCTAAATTCTTTTCATTGAGAGGACACTGGCTGGGTTGAAGTTTGAAATGAATTGTACAATCAGACGTTTTTGAGAAAATTGGGTGAAGGAACTATTTAGCAAATATGGATAGGGATCAGAGAAGTAACCAGTATTGGCGAAGACTCAGGGTTTAGCAATGAAGGGATAATGTTACACACACTAATGATGGGAGGGATGAGAGCTGAAACCATGAAATAGGATAGGGATCAGAGAAGTAACCAGTATTGGCGAAGACTCAGGGTCTAGCAACGAAGGGATAATGTTACACACACTAATGATGGGAGGGATGAGAGCTGAAACCATGAAATAGGATTCACCCATCAAGAGATGTGGCTTTAGAAGAATTAAACCATTCCCAGGAATGTGACCAAGTAAGAAGGAAGTAGGGAAAGAAAGACTTCTAACTCTCCATCCTCCCACCCTCCTGTGTCTTGCCAAAGCCAAGTGGAAATAAAAGAGACAGGGAGCCTGGGCAATATGGCTCATAGAAGTGACAGGGCACATCGTGGGATATAAAAGGGATATGAGTTGTACAGAGGCTGACAGAGAATATCCAGCCTGAGAATCTCACAAGGTAATGATTGAGCTCAGCAAATTTATATATGTATACAAATTTATATATGGGTATATATGGAAAAGAGCACAAATATATTTCTGTGTGCACACCAGAGGTGGAGAACATCATTCTGTCTATAGGTATTAGGGAAGGCAGTAAAGAGAATGTGATTTTTGTTCAAGACATTTATTGTAAACACAGTGATTATAGTTAACAATAATGCATTGTATACTTAAAATTTTCTAAGAGGGTAGATTTTAAATGTTCTCACTGCAAATAAGTGATAAGTATATGAGGTAATCCACGTGTTAATTAGTTTGATATAGCCATTCCATAATGCATACATATTTCAGTACATTGTGTTGCATGCCATTAGTATATACAATTTTTATTTGTTAATTAAAAAATAACTAATTAAAAAAATAAGAGAATGTGAGTTTTAATCTAAGCCTTGAAAGTTGATACCATATTTTGATTAAATTACTTGGTCTATGAAGTCTTAGCATTGTTTTGCTGGTTTGAAAAGGTATAAACAAAAGAACAACTGCCCTTTTACTTGTGGTATTCATTAGATTTCAATTGACTAGTCTTTCAGATGTTTAAAATCACTGTAGACTGGCAATAACTCAGTTTCTATTCTGACCATTTGTTAAGCTGTTGGTTTTTTAAAAAATCGCTAACAGTATAATTAAAATTACTCCCTTGACGTGTTCCCTCTTTTTTAACTGTCGGGGTTTTTTCCTTAAATATTCTAGCATAATTTAGAGAAACTTAACCAGCATGGTAGTGAGTGTATTATAACAACTCCCCCAGGAGTATTATCTAAGATCCAATATCTGAACTTGGTGCTTCCCTATCCCATTTACATTTAATTAGTTAATAAAACCCACTGGGTAGATGAAAGATGGCTAGTTTCATTCAAAAAGTTTCTATAACCTCTCTATGTTTCTCAACCACACAACCCTTAGACGTTCATCCAGATCTTAATTATAATCACAAACATCTGTTTTTTCTAAATAATTTAAAGAATTTATTTTTTTATTTTTCTCCCAAAGTGGAAATACACTTGAAATTTATTGCTCAGATTTTCTCACTTATTATTAATCCTTAAATTATTTAGGAAGTGTATCAAGAAGACTGATTCTCTTTAGTGCGTGTGCAATGGCGAATGAACAGAAATCGAAGCAAATTTGGGCAGATCTGTGCCTCAAGAACTCCCTCTGCTATGTATATGAATCTGCCTCACTCATTATCTGCTTCACTCAATGTTTCCAAAAGTTTTGCTTCATTTTGGAACTAGGTGTTCTGCTGGATACCAGAAAATGTTTCCCAAACAGCAATGACAATTTGAACTACTGACCTTAATGTCCACTCTTGATCCTCAGTTCTGGTGATGTTCTTTCTCACTGTTCATGGAGTGAATTCTATGCAACATTTCCTTTGCAAGGCATGAAAGCAAAATCAGCCACAAAAAACAAGTGGAGACATAGTCCCAGAGATTACCTTACTTGTATCCCTCTAGACCAGAACGTTGTCAGGCGTCATTAGGAGTGTTATTGGAGGCAATCATATTTACCATGTTTGTTTAAAGATATACCTGAAGGTATATTTTGAAAGACTCAGACATCTATTTCACTTTATGGCTCAGCAGCTGTCCCTCTAGACCAGAACGTTGTCAGGCGTCATTAGGAGTGTTATTGGAGGCAATCATATTTACCATGTTTGTTTAAAGGTATACCTGAAGGTATATTTTGAAAGACTCAGACATCTATTTCACTTTATGGCTCAGCAGCTGTTTCTAACCATTTCATACTTAAAATGCAAGAATGAGCTACCCAAAGGAGTTAAATTATTAGTCCCATCAGATTACATAGTTCATAAACTTTGAAAAATGCGTATTCAAGATACGATCTAACACTGTGTGAAATACCCTATCACCACTCAATAGATCATACAATCTGAAACAAATTTAAAGATCTCCTATTAAAAATATTGTTGTAAGTAAATTACACTAGCTAGTGAGTAATACATGTACATAGTTATCATTCATTATTGTATAGAATGGGTACAACATACGTAATAAACATCTCTCCCACACTCCCTTGAACCCTTTCCCCAAATGTACCCATTATTCTGTTTATTTCATAAATTTATAAAGAAAATATGCATATACCTATATAATTTTTTAACAAAGGGGATTTTATTGATATTTATTATGCTTTTTTCCTTAATAGTTTATCTTGGAGATATACCAGTGTATGCATATATCATAATTCATTGAACAATTTCTCAAATGATGGACCTTTCCTTTTATTCCCAAAGTTATTGCTAATGAAACAATTTTAAAATAAATATATCTCTGTGAGTGTGTGTGTATATATACATGTGCGCATATGTATGTACACAAGTATGTATTACATATTTACAATATATGTAACTTTCACCAGTATATTCATGCAAATAATGTAAATCATTACAATGAAAATACTGAGTTAAATCAGGTATACATTTTACATTTTGATAGCTATTGCTGAATTGCCCTACAAAAATTTTTCAATTTATACTACCCTAAACAATGTATACAAATGCTTATTTCCTCTATAAACTCTTGTTATTATCAAACTTTTAAATTGCCATTCAAGAAAGTGAATATTCTATCTCTCATTTATGTTGATTTGTAGTCACTTACTTTTAGTGAATCAATCTAATTCATACATAAGGAAATATGAATGATGCACCTTATCATTTGTCTCATATAACTGTAAACATTTTTCTCCCACATTTTAAATTATGATTTGATATTACCGAACCTTAGATGTGGAAAAAACAACAACGACAACAAAAAAAAACCAGTTTGGCTGTTTTTGGAAACCACCACTACAACAAAAATTACTTTCTTAGCCACTGTAGTGGACGTTTTTTTTTTTTCTTTTTGTCCTTTTTTTTGTATGTGTGAGCGGTAAGGGGACTGCAAACCTTGGCTTGGTGTCGACCGCACCGCACTCAGCCAGTGAGTGCACCAGCCATCCTTACATAGGATCCGAACCCGCGGCAGGAGTGCCGCTGCACTCCCAGCCCCGCACTCCCCCGAGTGAGCCACGGGGTCGGCCCCACTGTAGTGGACTTTTGTACAGTTGTGTAAAAAAGTGATAAAAAAATAATAATGTAGAATCGAGGATCCAGAGTTCCTATCCCACTTACTAGTTATGTGACCTTAAGCAAGTCACCAAATTTTCCTTACTTGTAAATGAAGTGAGAATGAGCTTAGAGTGTTGTTACCAGAAACAAATGAAATGATGGGTGAGAAAGATTTTGTGTGTTTCAGTGCTCCTCATAAATGTTGGTTGTTATCCAAATAAATAATTAAATGAGAACCTAGTATCTTAGAAGCAAATGCAGTTGGTAGAGTTGAATGAGGTGGGACAGTGGGGTGGCGATAAGAGGAGTAGCTCTTGACCATGGTGAATCTCAAAGGACACCCAGTCTGATCAAGCTGGCTCTGTGGGTCTTCCCTTGTTCCTTCATGATTCTGCAGACAGAAAATAACTTGACAGGATGGGCTTGTTTGGAACATTGAAAACTAAGACAAAATTCAGCAGCCTGGAATGGTATAATCCACATAATTCATTTTGTAGAATGCCCTATACCTTTTCGGGTTCGCCTTTTTTGAAACAGTTTTTTCTGCTCAAGGGGAAAAGGAAACATTTCTCTAGTCATATAATCAAGTCTGCCTATATGCCATCAAACTTGCCTTTTCTAAATCTGACACTTAGTGACTTTTAGCCTAACTCCTTACTCCACGTTTCTTACTCTTTAATATATTAAAGTCAAATAGCAAAGGTTGAAAATGTTTTTATTGATTTGGGCTCTCTGAATGTTATTATTGCCATTTAATTGGGAGTCTAAGCAGCTACTAGACTTTTCTATTATCAATTATTACTCAGCAATTTTGTTGGTTAGTTTTGTATCGAATTTAGTTGCCAAAGGAACATTGAATGCTGATGCATTTAGCCTCAGATAATGAAGTTAGCCTCAGACCTTATAACCTCAGCTGAAGTGATTGCATTTCTGCAATTACATTAGGCTCCCCTGAAGCAGGTTAATTGAACTGCTGTGTACTGTTTTGTCAAGATTTATCCCTTAGAATAAATCTAGTTGTGTCACCTCTGTAGCATGTTGTTCTGAAAGAAAACTACCTGCCTCTAGAAAAACCCTAAACAAAGCTCAGTAATTAAATAGAATGGAGAGACAGATTCATCCTACTACTAGTTTAAAGAGAAAAGTGTCATTCTATGGTTTCCAAGTTGCGTTACTGAATTGTGGTTTTTGTTTGGGAGATCCGTGGTTTGGTAGAGACAAAGAGTCCCTGAGAAATCTTTTTTTCCTTATCTCATGGAGGTTATGATTTTGAGAAAAGTGAGCACTATAATTGTAATAAAAAGTCTGTGTTTGGATGCTCGAAATTGAGGCTGATCTTTTTTTGTGAGGGTGATATATATTTGCTTTTGTGCTATTATTTGAGCTGTCCTGAGAAGTACTTAGTTCAGATATCATATATGTATGTGTTTGAATTTATTGTTATATAATTTATTTATATAATTTATAAGTTATTATATAATTTTAAAAGTATATCGTTTATATAATTGTGGCAGCCGTAACCAGATTTTGTCTTAAACAGTGGTTTAAAATAATACCTTGATAAATTATATGGGATAAAAGAGAGAGAGAGTTCTTAGGCATGCTTTGATAGAGGGCAAATTTTTCTTAAAAACCTTGCCTACAAATTGAACAGGATTTTGTGGACAAGAGAATTGGGAAGGTGGGTGAAGGAGGCTGAACAGAAAAGCAGGCAGCTACAACCTAGGGAAGAAGTTGGGTCTTAAGAAATTCTCACTTAGTGAAAGTTAGCCACTGTTTTAGGAATGTAAATGATTTCATAGTTTGGTTATTATCATCACCAAATGGTGTAGTTAATTGTGATTTAGAAGTTCAGAGAAGAGAGAGGTCACTTTGAACTGGAATTCACTGAAAAGGTGTTGTGGAGAAATTTGAGCTGTAGATACAGGAAATTACATGGGATTCGACTAGGTAAAAAGGCGACTGTAAATTAACCATGGAAACAAGAAACAACAAAACATGTGCAAGTAAGTAGGACAAGAGTACTAGATGAGAAATTGAAATGATAGAACAGAGTTGGACTGTGGGCACCTGACCTCCAGGTCAAGAAGTTCTCACTTGATCCTATAGACCATACAAGTCTTCAAAGACTTGTTACCAGGTGTCTGAAGTGATCAAAGGCATATTCTATAGTCATTAATGTGGTAGTGTTTTATAGAATGGACAGGAATTGTGCATAGATTTTTTTTCGAAGTCTGAAGCTTGTGTCTTCTGAAGAGTAGATATGTCACAGTAATATTCTAAATGCAGAATTTTGGAAGAGAGTTCATCTCTGCCTCTTTTAACTCCCTTGATTATGCTAGACTAATGAGCCAAGGCCTGTGTATTTCAATGCCAGAGGAAAATATGGGAAAGGTAAGGGATTTTCTAATCATGTAATCCAAATTTCAGCATTCAAGGTCTTATGTAGAAAATATCACTGTGAGTGGCTATGCAGTATCGTTGGGAATTTGTGTCTTTGGAACTGCATTCAAAAATATCCTAAAGAGCAAAGTGTTTGATACTTCATCTCTTCATGCAATTTTAGCAATATCTAGTACAAACACTTCCTTGTTTTAAATTAGACCGTGTATGACTGAATCACGAACCACATAAAGTTGTTTTAGCAACGTATTGTCAACTGCAGTCTGATTTTCAGATACTAATTTTATCTGCCACGTGTACTCACTGAGACTTAGCTTTGCTACTCAAAATGCATATATATATATATATTACTTTTAAGAAAAAGAGCACAACCTATGTGTGCTTGTAGGTTGTGGTGGAGTCAGAGAATTTTAGGTTTAAGTACTGAATCTTTGTTTTTGATGATGTTGGAAAATTGTTGGCTTTGGGAAGGACAGTTGAGGAGGGGAGTGGAGTGCAGAGGCAAGTTCTGGGATGCTTGGAGGAAAAGGTTTTCTCTGTAGAAGACTTGACCTTCTAAGTTTCTTTTTTTATCCCACCCTTGATGAGTCTTCAGCTACTGTTGGCTTTTCTGATCCTTTTAATAACAAAGGTTTAGAACATCTTACCCAGGAAGCCTCCACTTACCTTTCCAGACAAAATTGAGTTCTTTTTCCTTTGCTGGGGGCTCTCACTCTATGCAATTAATTGGTTATTACAACTGGCTCCACTTCTACCCTGGGGTCCCCCGGGGGAGGGACAGAGCTATATCTTACCAAACTGTTGTAGCTCCAGCACTTAACAGAGTGAGAGGCATACAGTTGGTACTTAACAAATATCAGTTAAATGAATGGATAAATCAATTAATCAGTGATGAGACGTTGAACATTTCTCATTTGTAAGTCATCATGTCAAGTTGGTGGGAAAATATATAATTATTATTTTTGATATCTGCCTGTAAGGAACTTGAATGTTAGTTTGGCAGATTAAAAATTTGATACAAAAAGGAATTAGGCATTTGATAGTTTATAAGCTCTACCTGCCTTTTCTGTTTGTCTTTGCTCATCACTGTGCCTTCTAAGGACACTAATGACCACCTATTTGTCAAATACAGTGTTTTAAATCTTAATCTTCTTGACCTCTGTGTAGCACAGGGCACTGGAGAATCTAGTCTTCCTTTTGAACTTGTCTTTTCCTTTTTGGTTCCAAGACATGACACTGGATTCTCCCTCCTCCCGCTGCTGTGCTAGGCATGCAGCCTTCATAATCTGTGTGGTCAATTTCAACACATTGCATATTCCATCATTGCTTCTTTTTTTTACACTGTATAAATACTTTTTTTTTACACTGTATAATACTTTTGAGTATTTTCCATGCTAATATCTCCATTCATGACTTAATTTGTGTATGTCAAACCTACTTCTGTCACTAAGTATCATGCACTTGAGCACCACAGGTCTAGAGACCTACGATGAGTTAATTGTCATTTAGAATTAAGTTTCATTCCTACAGACGACTTGAAAAAATGCTCCTTCCAACATTTTCATTCTCAAAACTCATGGAGTACTGGGTCTACTGCAAGTTAATTCCAGGTTCAATAACAAATAGAAAAATGCCAGTCTCCACATGAATAACTTTTATAGTTCGTCCATTAGAAAGTCCAGGAGCATGATGAACAAGCACAATTTGCATATGCTTCCTCAGCACACTGCCCATAGATGAACAGCCCTCAGCAGTTCAAGTGAAATATTTAGTAACTAAGCAAGGAGTGGTATGAAAGCAAATTATACACACTGGAGAACTGCATCACAGGAAAGGCTATGGTAGAGCTTAATATTAAAACGTGTTACCTTTGCATTTGCCTTTTCTAGTCTCTTAAAAAACTGAAGAGGCATATTTCTGAGGAACTGTGTTATCCTAAGTTTATAATTGCTATAAACCATAATATGACTTCAGGGCTTAATAATAACTAGATATATTTTCAACATCTATATATTTAAGATATAGATCTGACATACAACTAAGAAATACTAAAATAGAAATTTGCTTATAAGCACCCCACATTTGCTATTTTAAATATACTGAATATAAGCAGGACCAAAGTGGTTATATTTTGTGAAAGTTGTCAGAATCAATGGGCCGGCCCGGTGGCGCACTGGATAAGTGCGCCACTTGGGAAGCGCAGCGGCGCTCCTGCCCGAGGGTTCGGATCCCACATACAGACCGGTTCCTGCTCACTGGCTGAGCGAGGCGCGGGAGCAACACTGAGGGTTGCAATCCCGTTGCCGGTCCCCGGTCCGGTACGGGGGCAACACTGAGGGTTGCGATCCGTTGCCGGACACGGAAAAAGACAAAAAAAAAAAAAAAAAAAGACAAAAAAAAAGAATCAAAATAGAGTCACTCATGTTAAAAACCCTGACAAACAGAGCCAGAGAAGTCTGTCAAGGGAGGGTTTTCATGCACACATTCCTGATACCAGGCACTATTACAAAAGAGTCTGCAAAAACCACAATCTTGCACACAGACAACCACAATTTTACACAGAAAATATTTCTGTGAGAATATCTGATCAGAAACTCCCTGTCCAACCTCAGCTGGCACCATCCTTGTTATTGATCCTTGTAGCCAAGGATTATTATTTCAAAACAATTTATGTAATCCTTCTCATTTTTCCTTTAAAAACTTCCCCTTGCCCCAACCTTCTCAAATACAGACATCACTCATACTATGGCATGCAGATTCCCATCACAATGCTCATTCCTGAACAAATATAATTTTCTTTTAGAGAGTCTCCCTCTCTATTTGTTATTTAGGTTGACAATTTCTTTCATAAGTCTACTATCTACTAATTACTGATGTAACACAGGGTTGGGCAAACTATGGCCTGAGGGTCAAATCTGGCTCATGGCCTGTTTTTATGGGCCCACAAATTAAGAATGACTTTCACATTTTTAAGAGGTTATGAAAAGAATAGAAGAAAAAAGAATATGTAACAGACTGTATATGGCCCGCAAAGCCTAAAATATTCACTATATGGACTTTTACAGAAATGTTTGCCAACCTCTGATCTATCTTCTAAGTTCTTCTTATATTGCTGTATGGTTATTTCATTTTTCTTAAATATTCCTAATTAAATTTTACTTTATCTTTCAATTTATAATATATGATTCTTGTTTTGTAATATAAGGCCAATCTGTTAATGTTATTTCAAATTTCACTAAACTAGTGTTTGTTTTGCTGGAGAACTGCACTTTAGAAAATGCACCTGAGAGGGCCGAGCCTGTGGCGCACTTGGGAGAGTGCGGCGCTGGGAGCGCAGCAGCGCTCCCGCCGCGGGTTCGGATCCTATATAGGGATGGCCAGTGCGCTCACAGCGCTCAGTAGCTGAGCGCGGTGTGGCCGGTCTCAAAAAGGAAAAAAAAAAAAAAGAAAATGTACCTGAGAAACCACAGCCAAGGACTTTTATGTGCACATGAATATCAAACTTAAGCCTGATACAACTTCAAATTATATTTGGTGAGGAGGAGTCATTGGATTAGATTAATGTATTTTAAGTACAGGATGGATGTAAGTCACTGAAGCCAGAGGGCAGAATGTGGTATCTAGAATTCAAAGATGGCCTGCCTACGAACCATGCCTCCCAGTACACAGGTACTTGTATAGTCCTCTTCCACACTGAATTTGTTTCCCCATAGTAACCAATAAAATGCAACAGAAGTGACACATATTACTTGCAAACTATTTATAAGTCTTGTAGCTTCTGTCTTGTTCTCTTGTAACTCTTGCTCATAGAATGCCTCCTCTCAAAATCCAGGAACTATTTGGTAAGAAACACAAGTTCCATGGAAAACACACACATAGGCAACCATCCCTAACTGAGCTCCTGCACAACAACCAGCATCAGTCATCAGTCATGTGCGTGAGCTAGTCCAGTCACCTTCAGATCATTCCAGCACCAGCAGTCATTTGTTTGCAGTCACTTGAGAAATCCAAAGCAACAACCAGCTGTCTGAGCCCAGTGAGCTTATAGCATCATGAGAAATAATAAATTATTTCAAGCCATTGAGTTTCTGGGTGGTTTGTCATGAGGCAAAAGATAACTGGAAGGGCATGTTTCTGTCATTCTTTGAGCACGTTCTTACTTACAAATTTATCTTGTACTTTCTTGCCCCAGCCCTAGAATCAACCACTTCTCCAAGGAACTGTAAGATCTGGGTGGTGTGAAATGATCTCAATTCTATAAGAGGTGTCTATTTGAAGTCCTCTCAGGAAACAGAGCTAAGATATATAATATAGGATATTTGTATCTCTCTCTCTCTCTCTCTCTCTCTCTCTCTCAACTATGAGTTCATATTAAAAAAAACACTTAAATTCTAAAACAACCTACAGAGGTTATTATAGCAATTCTTTTTACAAAATTTGTAACTTTCATCTCTGGCAACATATTTACTTAATTAGTCTCCCAAATTTATATCTAGCTGTTGTCTCCTTCAGTGTGGACACCTCCTTACCCTGCTCATATTCTAACTCCATACCCAGTGAAGATACCAATGCTACACTCGTCTATTATACGAAATCCCACCTTTATTGGTCTCATCTAATGACTTTTGGACAGAATGAGGAAAGAAGGAAGAAAAGAAGGAAGAAGCTAAGGAAGAAGAAAAGGAAAGAGAAAGTATATTATTTAGTGATGGCTTGGTGGAGAAAATCTGGCACATGTTAATTTAGACTGGGACTGGATTATGAAGAGGCAGTGGAAAATTGGCCAAGAGGTCATCGCAAACATCAGGCAGAGGTGGTGTAGGAAAATGGAGAAAAAACATTTTGAAGAAAAATCTGATTGAGCTTAAAAGCTGAATTGGTACAGGAGTAATACATAAGAATAAGTAAAAGATGATTTCAAAGGCCTTTTTGTCATTGTTGGGTGGAGAGATAGGGCAAAGAAAATATTTCTGCAATAGTGTTCTTAGTGCTAAATAACCATTAAACATATTGGTGCATAATTTTGTAATTGCAGATTTGTGATGCAAATCAAATTTCCATGTGGCTGTGGTCAATGAGAAAAACAAATGAAATAATGGCTAATTTGATAATACATTACAACCCTACATACAGTAGCTATGTTCAAATCCTTAAATATAACACCGTGGATTAGTTTTTTACATGTAAAACAGAGTCAGAAGAAGATAAGTTGAGCATTGACCATGTCACAAATAAGTTCGTCCAGTAAATAAAAGCAGAAAACCTTGAAAATTTGTATTTTTAGCTTGCAAACAAATAACACTGTATTGTTACAAAATACTGCTCTGTGTTATGAAGTTCTGATGTAGATCAGCTCCACTGTGCTGTGTTATAAAGCTCCATAGTGAATTTTTTTCTTCTCTCAATGAATGATACAAAAAGAGGTCAGATTTGAAAGAATTGAAACTGACTTAAATTGAGAACAAAGTTCTTAATTCTTCCCATTGGACTATAGTTTCTTTTTCTCTCTCAGTAAATTATAGGCAAGAGCAGGACTATCATTCACCCACACCATCTGAGAAAACAGTGTTTTAGCCCCAGCACTGTATGGACTTGAAAACTGGTCATTAAACTATTCAGTACTGGTAAGCTGAGCACATGTCTAATCTCTATATTACTTATAGAATAGATACAATTACTATTCTCCAATTCTTTCATCAATATCTTTCACATATAGTCTTTCAATTTTTAAGAAACTGGTTAGTTAATCTATTATTCAAAATATGGCCTTCAACATCCACTATTTTCACTAATTGTGGACAAACAAATTTTTTCACATCTCAAATTTAATAAGTAGTTATTTTCTCCATGGAGAAAAAAAATCTAACTTTTATTCTGCTCCATAATTTATTGACATTGTTACATCATTAAAAAAATAAATAAAACTAATCAAAATAGACATTCAGCACACTGAATACTCAAAAGTTATCTAAGTTCCCCAAAGACATTCAGTTGCAAATTCTTTAAAAACAAATACTAGTATTATTGGGGAAGGAATAATATGTATTTGATGGTAATAAGTCAGGGATGTATGTTGTAATATTTAGGGTATCTAGGAAAAGAATGTATAATTATCTATTTAATATATAGAAAATGGAAAAATTAAAATATGTGATGATAAGAATTGTTACAATAAATGATTGATCTGAAAGATAATAAGATAAGGAACCATAAAATATAATATGTCAAATAAAATAGTAAGAGGTATATATAAACCAAATATACCAGTAACTACATTAAAGGTAATAAATACTCAGAAGTCTAAGGTTATCTGACTGAATTAAATAATAAAAGCAATAATGTGCTACTTAAAAGAAATATAAATTGAACATAGAATGTAGAGAGATTAAATAATAGGGCTGAGGAAAGCAAAGAAAGTAACAGAATTGACTAAACCAAAGAACATTCATTAATATTGGAAAAAGTAAACTTTAAGAGTGAGAAATTGCTTAAGGGTCACAGAGATTGATTATTGATTATGTTTTGTAAACACGAGTATGCTAATTATCCCAATTTGATCACCACATATTGTACACAGGTATTGATATTCAAATCTGTACCTGGTAAATATATATAATCAATTATGTTTCAATAAAAAAAACTCAATAAATAAATAAAGATGAGATAAAAGACTTACATTTCACAGTGATGTAGAAGTCAGAAAGGAAGATACCTCAATTCTAAATGTGAATACCCAGTAATATAGCAAATAAAATCTGAAAGGTCTCAACAAAGATATAGACAAGTTGCAGTCATGGAAAATTTTAACTTATTTCACTAACTTTTAAAATAAGTAGACAAAAAGTTAAGTAAATATGTATAAGATCTAAATAATACAATTAACAAATCTGACCTAATTAACATATCTAAAATGTTGCAACAGAATGGCAGAATATACATTGTTGTTACATGAACATGGAACATTTTATAAAATTGGCCATATGCTGCTCAACAAATTTATTGAGAGTACATTCTCTGATGTAAGAAAACTAAACTAGAAATGAATAAGGAAAAGATGAATTCTCAACTGTTCAAAAGTTAAGCAATATTATTCTAAATAATTTGTAAACTAGAAGAAATTAAAATGGAACTTAGGAAATATTTAAAAGTGAATAACAAAGAAGATATACAAAAACTAAAACATGGTTAGAAGGAGATTCAGCTAAAACACTGCTTAGAAGGAGAGTTATATAACCATATATGCACATATTTTAAGAGAAAAGGTTGAAATCAATAGTCTAAACTTATATTTTAAGAATAAAATGAATATCCAATCAAATTCAGAAAAAGCTAGGAGGAAAATAATAAAGATTTTAAGTGAAACTAATTTTCTATCTATTTATTTCATATGCAAGAGATAAATTAATGAATTCCAAAATTGGTTTACTAAAAAGATTAATAAAACTGATAATTCCTTAGAAACAGTGATTAGGAAAAAAAGAATGAAAATTGGTAAAAATAAATTATCAATATGAGGGGCAACAAAAGAGATATTACTATAAATTCTGTGTACATAGAAAAAATAATACATAAAATATCTTCATGCTGCTAAACTAGACAATTTAGATGAAAAGGGCAAAGTCCTAGAAAAAAATATAATTTACTAATACTAAAACAAGAAGGAACAGAAAATCCAAATCCTACTAAACCTATTAAGTAAATTAAATACAGTATTAAATTCCTTTTGCAAGTGGAAGGCTGAAAGTCCAAGCTCAGATAGCTTCTCTGGTGAATTTTTCCAAAGACCTGAGGAATAATCTTCAGTTATCTTAGTAAAAAATTTTTTTCCAGAGACTAAAAAACAGCCAATAATTTTCAATTTATTTTATTAGATTAGCATGGTAATTTATAGTAAAACTACTAGAATGAATAAATGACTTCATTAAGGTTGCTGGAAACGAGGTCAATATACAAAATTAAATTTTATTTTATATGAAGAAAAAAATAAAGAGAAAAGTATAATGACATTTACTACAGTATTAAAAATTAAATACCTAGAAATTGTCTAAAGATGTTTAAGATTTCTACATATAAAACTACAAAAAATTATTGAGAGATATCAAAGACTATGTAAACAAATTGGGTAATGTATTGTGTTCAAAGACTGTAAAACCCAATTTGGCAAAAATGGCAAGTTTTCCAAAATCAATCTGTAGACTCAACACAAGCCTTACCAAAATCCTAGAAGGTGCTTATACTGTCTAATACCTAGATGTATTATGAATCTACAGAATTTTTTTAAAAAGTGGTATTGGCAAAGAGATAGACAAATATACCAACAGAAGAGAATACAGAATTAAGAAACAAAATTATGAGAATATCATCACTTGGATAATTATGATTAATATATTGATGGTCTTAGTGGAAATGTGAGACAAAACACAAAATCAGATGAGAATTTTAGAAGTGAGATAAAAACTTTAAAAATGAGAAATTCTAGTAAATCTAGCAAAGATAAATGCTCAGAAAAAAGCACAATATCGAAGATAAAAAAATTCTTCAATGGCTTTATAAGCCCACTGGACAGAACTGAGGAAAGAATCAAGTAGTACACTTAAGAACAGGTCAATATAAATTATTCAAAGTCCAACAAAAGAAGGAAAAAGATATAAAGAAAAGAATAATTGAACTGTGGGACAAAAGCAAACATGTCATGGGAGTTTGAAAAAGACAAGAAGAGACAGATGAGGCAAAAGAAATATTTGAAAATAGAAAAAGCATTTTTCAAAATTAATGAAAAGCAATAAACCACGAATTTAAGAAGCCTTGAGAACATTAACCAGAATAAGGAAAAACAAAACTAAAGCATATACAGATGTATCATAGTAAAATTGCTAGAAAATCAAAGCCCAAGACAAAAATTTTAAAGGCAGCCAGAGATAAAAGTGACATTATATGGTGAGAAACAAAGGTAAGAATTTCAGGGAACTTCTCATCTGAAATAATGTAAACCAGAGACATCTTCAAAATACTGAAAGAAAAGAAGTTGTCAATTCAGAATTCTATACCCAATGACAATCTTTCAAAATTGAAATTGAAAAAAAAGGTATTTTTCAGAAAAACAAAAAATAAAACAACTTAAAAGAAGAATTGGTAAAGCGACATGAAAATCAACTACATTGTATATTGATAAATAAAAAATAAATAAACATATACAAAAAATAAAAATAAAATGAAACTTTATTAAAATGTCACAAGAATATTTTAAAAATTCCTTCAGGCAGAAGAAGTATAATATCAGATGGAAACTTGAATCTACATAAAATAATAAAATCACCAGAAATAGCAAAAATGGGAGTAAATCTAAGACATATTTATCTTATTGTTATTTGCTTGAATAGTTACTTGGCTCTCTAAAGCAAAGTATTACAATAAATTGTGTGGCTTATAGCACAAAGGATATGAGAGAGGAAATTGAAGTATACTGCTGCAAGTTTCTTATACTCTACATAAAGTTGCATAATATTATTTGAAATTTTAATCCAATAAGTTGAAGATGCATATTTTAAGCATCCCCATCACTAAAAATAAAAGCCTCAAAAAAAGGTAAAGCTATTCACACTTATCAGTACAGATATGTACTTTAAAAAAAATGATAGCAGGGCTGGCCCAGTGGCGCACTGGATAGTGCGCCGCTTGGGAAGCGCGGTGGCGCTCCCGCCCGAGGGTTCGGATCCCACATATGGACCGGTTCCCGCTCACTGGCTGAGCGAGGCACGGGAGCAACACCAAGGGTTGCGATCCCGTTGCCGGTCCCCGGTCCGGTACGGGGGCAACACTGAGGGTTGCGATCCGTTGCCGGACACGGAAAAAACACCGAGGGTTGCAATCCCGTTGCCGGTCCCCGGTCCGGTATGGGGGCAACACTGAGGGTTGTGATCCGTTGCCGGACATGGAAAAAGACAAAAGACAAAAAAAAAAAAAAAAAAATGATAGCAAACTAAATTCAAAAGTACATTTAAAAAATGTTACTGGAGGAGTTCATTTAAGAAATGAAAGAATTGTTCAATGTTAGGAAATCATTTAGTAAACATTACCATAAATGAAAAGCCTATGTAGATAGAAAGAATATTTGATAAAATTTAAAATCCAATTCCTAAATATTAAAACTCTTCATAAAACTGAAAATAAATGTGTTTCATTAAATGTATTTTAAAACTTCAGGCTGTTTAATTACACTAGACTAGAAGCATTGCATTTGAGACAGGAATAGACTAGTGTAACCACTATCACTGCTTTGATCCTACATAGTTTTGAAAGTGCTAACCAATGAGATTAGGAAAAAAAAATGAGTCAACAAAATTAATATTTTCAGATAAAATTATCCACCTGAACAAAAAAAATCATTACAAACACTCATTAGAGAAAATGACATCAATAAGTAGTCCAATTCCACTATGCATATGTAAACAATAGTTCCCATATAAAGCAAAAGGAAAAAAACCCTAAAAATGCAATATAAATAAAATTCCTACTTACAAGACCAACAAATCTATAAAGTACAAAAAAATAGAAAAAACATTAAAAATTCACTAACAAATTTGTCTTTTTTTCCTAAAAATTCTTGTAAATTTAGTAAACTCAGAATCATAATAATCTTAAAATTAGGCTTGATAGGGAAAGTATTGCCTGACAAAATATGAAAATATTTTAAAAGTTACAATGGCAAAATATATACTGATTGAAGACAAAGAGAGATCACTAAAGGGCCGAGCCCGTGGCACACTCGGGAGAGTGCAGTGCTGGGAGTGCAGCAGCGCTCCTGCCGCGGGTTCGGATCCTATATAGGGATGGCCAGTGTGCTCACAGCGCTCACTGGCTGAGCACGGTGCGGCCGGTCTCAAAAAGGACAAAAAAAAAAAAAAAAGAGATCACTAAAACAGAATATGAAATAAAGAAAAGAATCCAACTATACATGAATAGAATATGTGATAAAATTTTTGTTATTTTCATTTCAAATCAGGGTGGAGATACAAAGGGCCAACCATTTAGGAAAATGTAACTATGCAAATAGTATACACATAAAAATATGCAACTCAAATAAAAATAAATTCTGTAAAAATTAAAATTTTAATGGAGAAATGAACTCACAAAATATGAAGAAATTATGAGTGAATATTTACATAGCATAAGAAAGAGTCAGGGAAAAATTTTTTAAGTGTTATATCAGTGACAGAGTCTCTTATGAGAAAGTGTTAGAATTGACCATGTGTTTAAAACATATTTACACCAAAATAAATAGGAAAGTAAGTTCATAAACAAACACATGACAAGTCAAAAAAAGGTGGGGGGGGAATGTTGCAATATATGCCAAAACCTTATATTTATTGATCCACAAAGTGATCTTACATAACAATTAAAAAAGACAAGCATTCCAATAGAACAATGGGAGAGGACATGAACAGGCAATTCAAAATTATAAAGTGAATAATGTTAGATATAAATATGTTACCTCAATAGTTATCAAAGAAATATTTATTTAAAACATACATATGCAACTATTACATTATAGTTTTGCATAATTTTAGGGGATACAATAAAAGCATTTTCCAAAAAGCTTTAATGCATTTCTTTATACCTCAAAATTCTATTTCTGGGACTACTCCACTTCTAGGGAAGTAATTGGATATGTGCAAAAAAATGTAAGTATGTAACAATATGACTTTAACAATTTTAAAGTAAATAGAACGTAATAGGTGAATAGAAAGAGGTACTTATTTTTAAAAACTTCTTGGGCCCAGCCCGTGGCGCACTTGGGAGAGTGTGGCACTGGGGAGCGCAGCGGCGCTCTCGCCGTGGGTTTGGATCCTATGTAGGGATGGCCGGTGTGCTCACAGTGCTCACTGGCTGAGCGCGGTGTGGCTGGTCTCAAAAATAAATAAATAAATTTAATTTAAAAAAAATAAAAACTTCTTACCTTTCTTTCACCTCATGCAATCATACGTCCTTCAAAAACATAGGAAAAATAATTATTTTTATATATATTTTTGGAAATGAAAATTTATTAGGGCCAAAAAATCTTTTCAGGTAATTTGTGGCTTTCATCCCAATTTTTATGTGGGTTTGGACTCTTACATTCCCATATGTACCTGATGTCAATATGCATCTATAGGTATGTGAGCACTGGAATGTTAAAGGCCCTTGATATAATTTCAAGTATATAAGCTTTAATAAATTATGTTGTTTCTTTATTGAATTGTTGTTTCTTTCACCCTGAACGCCTGAGATTGATTTCAAGCAAATACAACAACAAATCAAGGAGAAGAGGTGGCTGATCTGTCTATTGTCAATCTCTGGTTAACTTGCATTAACGTTTCTTTCTTTTTGTATGGAGTTTCTAATGTGTGTTTATTTGTTTTAGAAATTTCATCTGTATTTTTTACAGTTCCAATATCCTGAGAATAAATTTAATATTAAAAAATTTTATTAAATAAATTAAATAAATTTAATAAATGGAGTCTGAATTTGGAAATGCCAATTTCCTCTCAATTGCCACAATCAATAAGCAGTATGCACTATTAGAAACACCATCATATATTAAAATCCTATCAGATAGTCTGATCTGCTCCAAATAAAGTTTGTCTGAGATTTGAGGCGATATTACTTTGGACAAGTCACTTTAACAATGTTCTTGACCCTCACTGTCTTATTGTAGGATGGTGAATTTGATTGCAATCGATGGCTTTTGTAAATACTCTCCTTCAATTCAAAATTAATGCAGTGGTTAACACACAGACTTTGGACCAGATAGACCTTTATTGGTATCCACGTTCCATTATGTAGTGGCTGTGTAACCTTGGGAAAGTTAATTAACTTCAATTACTTTATCTCAGAAGAGAAGACAATAAGAGACTAACTAATAGGCAAGTTTGAATAAGAATGCATGTAAAATATTTAGCCTAGTGCCTCATGCCTAATTGAAGTAATTAGTGCTCATCTTTGATTTTTCAGCACCTGCGCCCTTTTCTATATTTATGAAATGTCCTACTTTGTGATTCATAGGATGTCTCTCACCTTAGAAGCCAGCTACTTGTTTTACTAATCTCCCTTGCAGCTGTGCATAGGCATGTGCAATACATTTTGCTAATCAGATCACTAAAACTAGTGGCTTATAAATTAAAGGTCTATACCCAACTTATTTGGTGAGGGTTGTGGCAGAGGTAAAAGCTACACCTCATTTCTAATGACAGTTAAGGAAGCTACACTATGATTTTCAGCCATGTTCCTGCATACCTTATCGTCAAGAATTTTTTAATCCTCCTATAATTTTGTTTTTATTAAATAATGCTCTTTTCTACTTAAACTAGTTAGCTTATTTCCACCATTTACAACTACCACTGACACAAAAAGTCTTCAAATTGTGGTGGTCATGGTAGTGAATAGTTGTAGTAGAAACTGTCATATTAAAATGTGAATGACTAAATGTTGATAATTGATGTAGCTGGAAGATAAATATGCAGAATTTTATTACACTATTCTCTCTTCTTTTAGGTATGTTTAAAATTTTCTGTGATAATTAAAAAACATTTACATAAATATATGCATGACAAACACATGCAGTGACAGATGGAAATTGTTTGATTCTTTATGAATGCTCTGCAGTTTATTTTTGAAGCCAAGTGAAAGAGATTTCTTCAAGCACTGACACATTCCAAACATGCGGTTTTATTTAGCTCAATTTTTTGTTTGATATTGTGAATATGAAGGTACTTCAAAAAGTACATGGAAAGATTTGTATTATGATGATGATGATGATGATGATGATGATGATGATGACCGGTAAGGGGATCTTAACCCTTGACTTGTGTTATCAGCACCACACTCTCCCAAGTGAACCACAGGCTGGCAAGATTTGTATTATTTTTTAATTGTATTTTTTCCATGAACTTTTTGAAGTATCTTCTTATATACTTGTCCCAGCTAGAGGCTGTAATCATAACTGATGTGAGAGAAGAAACAGAGATCTAAATTTTTCATCCTATGATAATGTATTAACCAGCAATAGGTTTTGTGTTTCAAATTTTTCTCCAAAGAATCGTATTTTACATTAAAATGTGTGGTAAAGCTGGGTGTAAAATAAATAAATTATAAGCAACTTTAAAAAAAAGTGTGTTAGGAATAGATACTGCTAATAAAATTATGCTTTTGTCAAATAATCTGATTTTAAGTATACGAGTATACCACAGCAATCAATGTCTTTTAAGTTTTAAAATTTGGATTTAATTATTATAAAAATATTATAATAATACATGCCAGGGATGTACTTGGTTATCGATAGTAGGCATATACATACCTTTGGAGATATTGCAAATGCAAATAAATTGTTTTCTTTAACCCACTGAACTGCATAGCAAGAAAAAATAATGGGGGATATTTCAAGGTACTATTTGTCTATTTAATCATGAAGTGGAAGAGAATAAATCTAAACCAGTAACTGAATAGAAGAATGATTTTGTACGGAACTGCAAAGTATTCTCATCATATTTTATGAGTATATTGTTTTAGAAAAATACTCCCTAAACTATTTGGGGATAGGAGAATAGCCAGAATCTGAGGTCCAACATCAGTGTGTAATTAATACAAATAAATCAGTTGGGTAGGAGTTAACTTTTTTTGCAGTCAAAATAATACCCTAATCTTGGCAGTAGATTCAGCTGAATCTCTATAAGTCTATAAATTCATTAAGAACTCAGCTATTATAAAAAACTTTTCAAATTTTATGATTATGAACATCAGTCTTAATATACGTACCAATTTAAGAACCTGTGTTACTTGGTACGAGACGGTCCCCAGGATGTTTAATATAAATGTATTAATAGCATTTTTTCTTAAATTTTTTTACTTTATATATCCACACTAGTTTTGCCTTCCAAATGTAACTGAAATCTCTTCTCATTTCCACTGTTAACATTCTAGTACGGATCCTCATCATCTTTTGCCTGGATTAACGCAAATACCATTTAGCCAGTTTTCCTTATTATTATCAATCCACTTTCCACTTTCAAATCCTCTTCATGTGCCAAAGTTCACTGATTCTAAGTACACATTTTTTCATTTCAAGTTCTATGAAATCAGAATACTTCTTATAATCTCTGTCAGCAAGGTGGCAATCATGATGAGGCTATTTATTAGTGACTTCGTCCAAATGTGAAGTGCCTAAGTATCATAACTTGCATAGATATCAGTGACTTAGGGGGAAAAAAAATCACAGGAGTAATGGAGGAACAACATTCCTAAAGAGAAAGTGAAAAGTAGACCAGCTTTACCTGACTGCAAACTTAGGGTTTGAGCACTAATGACTTTTGGTTCTTCTACCAACACTTTAAGAAATGTGTATTATCAATAGTCTTGATGGCATAGTGGAAGATTTAGTGTGTAAAACTGTAGACATTCACCACTCTGAGCTGAGAAATGACTCAGTATTTGAATACTTATGAAGTAGTTTTGAAAATACCTAGTATCCTTTTTTAATGGCTGCACAAAAGTGATACTGATAAAAGTAATATTGGTAAATGATAAAAATCTACGTGTAATTAATTTTAAAATATTATAACAAATATAAAATAATTTTTAGACATCAGGAAACATCACTTTAAAGTTTAATTAGCAGTACTTTTTTTTTAATGCACATTAGAACCTTTCGTACCTTGGTTCAATAATTAAGTAATTATCTTCTGTCACCTTTCTAACTGGTTTACCTCTAATTAAAAAAAAAAAATAGCCATCAATATTTCCTTGTTGCTTGTGAAATACAGTTCCGATTCATTATCATGATGGGGCCTTGCTTTAGGTTGGTTTTTCTAGAAACAGAGACCCAGACAGAATTATTGTGCAAGTGATTTGCTAATGTGGTACTTTCACGTGAAACCAAATGTCTGGGTAACAAAATGCAGAGAAGAATCAAAGTAAAGGTAAAATTTTAATGGTCAAGGTAAAGTTTTAGTGTTGAGCCTATCGTATATGGAGCTCGTGGTGGCTCTACATACAGTATGAATGTAGTTAAGTTGAAACTGCATTTTCCGGAATCCCCTTCCCTCTATAGTTTTGGGTTTATCGATGACTACAAGAGAAATATGCATGAAACTTGGAAGGTGGAGGTGAAGCAACAGCCATTCTATTCTGAAAGTCATTGAAGGGCATGATGTGCTATTGTAGATTGCTCCTAACTATCGCTGATCGGCTGGCTCACATGCTTGGTGCGGGGCAGCAGGTTCCATCGACTCCAGCTCTCATTTGATCTCCTCCTTTGGTTTCTCTAAGTCCTAGGCCAGTTGAGTGTGCAGCTCCTGGCGTAGGCCTCCAGCTTCATGTACAGGTCAGCTGCACTGTTGTGGTTGGAGTCCCTGGGAGACAGACATGACATGCAGTTTGCGCTCGTTGGTTCCAGTCAACCTTCATGAGTTCCAGTTTGCTCTTGCTCTCTCCCACTTCGTGTCCACCTTTTCTTCTTAAGTGCCACTGTGCTGACTTTAACAACTTCAGTCTTCCGCCAAATGCACACTCTTCCGTAGATTTCTACACAATTGCACAGATCTAATGCCTATACAAAATTGCTTATTCTATGTAACCCGAAATGATCATTTCTCTGAACAAACCCTGAATAATACAGACCAAAAGATCATGGTCACCATAGATTTGTCCTCATGAAACAAAAGGGCCAGGCTTTCACTTCTATACTGTATCAGTCAATGGCAATGGGCCACTCCTTAGGAGTGGGAGAGCAGCCTCCCCAGCATCTCTGGGCAAGGTGAGTCTTATGGACCAGGGGAGTTCCTCTGAGAAGGGTGCAGCAATAAGTTGCTGGAGGCCAACACTAACAGTAGCTGAGGGATAAGTATGCCAATGAAGGAAAGGAGATCTGGGCAGGGAACTTGTAACACCTACCATGGAAAAGCCCCTCAATTTATCCCTCTGTGGAATTTGTAGCCTCATTTCCTGATACTTCAGATAGGCCCTAAACTTTGACCAGTCAATCTTTTGTCTATTTTCCTAACAACCATTCCCTTTTATACTTCAGACCTAGACAGATTTTCTTCTTTTGCTGCCTAGAAAACTGCTATGCAAACCACTGGATTATTCTCCAATGTGTTTTTCTCTAGGCTATCACATCACTATGTGCATGCCTCTATTATAATAATTTTTTTTTTGCAGTACAGCTATGTCTTTGATTTTTGGCTTGAGTGTTCGGTGACTCTCGATTTGCTATATTCAGAGTAGATGGGATTATCTCTGAAAGGTTAAATTGCCTTGTACCTTGGGTAATTGAAATTTGAATGCTAGCAGTATTGCATTTTTAAATCCTTAATACTTATAATGTATGTGCACATTAAGAAGATTCTAATTCAGCTTTGCACAAGTTACTATATTCTTATTGGGAAAGTTAGGACAAATGGAAATTAGGGGCATGTGACCTAGAGCTCCTGCAGGTTTGGTTTGTTTGGTTTGTTTTTCTGCTTTTTTTTTTTTAAATTACCCCTCCAAATGAAGAGCTCAAATGATTAATTGCTTGAATTTCTGTGAGCTCACAAAAGAATGCATGTGAGGTTCATTTTTTTCTCTTACGTTTTTCTGACAGGCAGTTCTAGTTTCACCACTGTTTTCATACAATGTATCATTAAAAGCCACTAAAAGAAAGCTAAGTAACAGGAAATGTAGAAGTATATTTTAACACTAAAATTCTTCTGATAGTTATAGAGAGTTTGCAATTTATAGAAATTGTTACAGAATTTTAACAACAAACTGGAATCACATGACCATAATCTACAGAATCATATTTTAGAACTGAATTCTAACTTGGTGGTTAACAGAGAGATGTTTGGGGTATGGAAGCTCTGTATTGATAATGCAAGCAGGATGATGGTTAATGAGCAGAGATTGAAGCACACATGTTGTAGAACCACATGTTTTTTTCAAAGGGTATTGTCGGAAGAAAAAAAATACCAAAAAAAGATGTGAACCGAAAAAGTAACTGGAAAAATGACTTGGACAAAAAAAAAAAAAATCAGAAAGATAAACATAACATGGTGATGATTAAAGAACTTGAATTTTAAATTGTTGTCATTTAATATAAACAGAGCATATTATTCAAGTAATTAGTGCTAACTATTGTAACAAACAACTCAAAATTATCAGTGCCTAACACAGTAAATGTTTATTTCTTGCTTTTCTCATAGACTAATCAGGCATTTGTCAGATGGTCTTCCACATAATTCAGGGATTGTGGTTCCTTGTATCTTGGGGTTACCATTGGATCCTCTTCATTCTGCCAGTTAGGAGAGCACTGAATAAAAAATAATCTGCACAGCATTTTAAGACTTTCTTGATTTTTTCCTGGAAGCAGTCACTTAACTTCAATGGAGACTGGGAAATGCAATCTCCCTGTGTGTACGAAAGGAGGAAATCGATTGCTGCTGTGGTTCAAATGTTGGTCTCCCCTTCAAACTCCATGTTGAAACTTAATCTCCAGTGCAACAGTACTAAGAGATGTGGTCTTTGGGAGGTTTGTGGCATCTTACTGCTGTGGTAAAAGGGCTGGGAGGAACCAGCCAGGCCCCTTTTGCCCTTCCACTCTTCCACCCTGAGAGGAAGCAGCACGAAGGCCCTCACCAGATACTGAGTGCTGGCACCTTGATCTTGACTTCCCAGCCTCCAGAACTATGAGATATAACTGTTTTTGTTCAGGCACTACCCATTCTGTGATTATTTTATTTTAGAAGCACAAATTAACTGAGACAATTGCTGTGCCCATAGCTGGTTTCTACCACAGTGTTGTGTTTATGAGCTGAGCTGAGATTCTGTAGTCTGTCTGCTCAAGTTCAAATCCTGACTCTTCCTTATCAGCTCTGAAATCTAGAACAAGTTAACTTTCTCTGAAAACCTCAGTTCCTTTATTAGTAAAATACAGGCAAATAATTTCTGCCTTATAAGAATGTAGTATGGGTTAAATGAGCTAATATTAGTCTTAGTTAATGTGTTTTACCACTGATACTTATAATCTGGTAAAGAGAAACTGAAAGTAATAATTTACAATTAGCACCACTTATAAGCATTTCGTGCAAAGACCACTAAAGCTTATAGTGATCCTTCAATATAAGTGAAAAGAACACTTTTGGGGAAATTAAATGGTTACAAGTCAAGCTTAACCCTCACCTCTAAGTGAGAATGAGAGAAAGAAATAAAAGAGGCAAACTAAAATGGGAATGATTCTGGCTCTATTTTTTTAATCATCTTCCTGTTCTACCCTGGGAACATTTTGGATATTCATACAAAAGTTATGCACAAGAGTTTCTCTAGATCATGCTGGTTGGACACAGCATTATAAGCCAAACTAGAAAAGAAAGGAGAGGATACAGAAACACAAAAGAAAAACAGTCAACGTAAGTCAAAACTAGAATTGAGAGATCTACACTTGATTATAAGTATTCCAGAGACATATGGCAAATGGAAAGAAACTTTTATGACAGCAGAAAAAGAATGGGAATTTGAGTAGAAAAAATATGTACTTTGAAATAGCTGGGTGTCTTTCTCAACTGACCCAATCCCTCCTTTTGAATCATTTTACTTCTTCCATATATATAACCTATATTCCAGCCCAGTTGAACTGCTGAACCACCAGGAATACAAGTCACATTTTTCTAGTTTCATTCCTTCATATGTACTGTTTGCTTTACCAGAATAATTTCATTTACTCCTATTTCTAGTGTCACTTATTAGAATCTTACTGATCTGTATTAATTATGATAAGCTAGTTTCTGTCACAAGTAGACCCCTTTATTAGTCTGTTTCTGTTGCTTGTAACAAAATACACAGAACTGGGTAATTTTTAAGAAAACAAAATTTATTGATTATAGTTTCTAAAGGCTGGGAAGTCCAAAGTCCAGGGAATATAGCTGGTGAAAATCTTGGTGGTGGCAACAGCGATGGCAGGGTATCACATTGTGAAAACGGTGGAACAGAGAGAATGAGGGAGAGATAGCTCCTCATTCACTCTTCTTTTAAAGCCCTCAGAACCACACCCATGACCACCATTATTAATCCATTCACTACTGCATGGTCCTACAGTCTAATCACCTCTTCAAGGCCCCACCTTTCAATGACCATAATAGGATTTCCCACCCTCAACAGTTAACAATGGGGATTAAGCCTCAATGCAGTTGGGGGTTCATCCAGTCTACAGCAACCCCCAAATGTGTTATAATTTGAACACAAATTAATTGCTTGCGTATGTAACAATACTTTGTTAGCTGGGTGGCCCTCTTTCACACAGTCATTCAGGAGGTTGAGGCTCTACCATCTTCCACATATGGCTTCCAAGTCACCCAGTGGGGCTCTTCTATATTCTTGTAAGGCAAAAAAGGAAAGAACATTAAGGAGGAGAACTCAGTCATATAATCAAATCTAATTGCAAGAAAAGTTGGAAATGTAGTCTAGATGTGTGCCCAGGAAGAAGACAACACTGTGGATAGGTAAGGAGCTAGCAATTTCTGCTACAATATACTATCCAAGTCTGTATCAAAGGATACCCCTTTTGTAATGACTTTCCTGATTCCCCTTAGTCCTACTAAGTTTCCTTGATAATAGATCTATCAAATCACCTATCTCATTTAACTTGAAAAGAGTTGGGGATGTTTGTTTGTTTGTTTTGTACTGTTTGTCCTTCCCATTAGAATGGATGTAAGCTCTCTGAGGGCAAAAACTGAATGCTACTCATCTTTGTGTCTCGTCCAGTAATTAGTGTAGTGCCTTATGCACTATACAAACACAGTTAATATTTTTATTTTAATTTTCTTGGTTTAGTGGAAAAAATAAATTCTCAGGAAAAATAAACTCATGAAACTCATAATTGGCAGCTTTATTTAGTAGCAAACTATTTTAAGCCTTAGCATATATTCTAATATCATTAATACTTTAGAAAATGCATTCCAGGCATGAGCAATTTGATGGTATATGTGTTACAGATGGAAAGGAACAAAAGATGCCACCTACACTTCCAACATACTGAAAATAATGTAGGGAACATTCTTGTAAATGACTTAGCTTCTCTCTCATAATGAGAATAAAACAATTCACAAGGACAAAAGGACAGTTTTAGAATGAGTGGTAAGTGTAATAGAGTTATTAGTAAGGAAGGGAGTCATTACTGACAGATGAAAGAGAAAAAAAAATTAAACAGTAAGACTATATTCCACGGTTGTTTTCACATTGTTATTTACATTACAAAGGTAAATGAGTTACAGAACTCATCTTGAGGATGTTAAGTATTTAAAGTAAAACTGTGGGAATAAAATTTCAAAAAAGGGTTTTTAAAAAATGTCTTTTCCAGTATTGACAGCAGCTGCAGCTTAATTAAGGAGTCTCTTAATGATGATAAGAAAGCTGGCTCATTCCCAATTCAGATTGATTTTCACCAAGACAGACAACATAACTGATGGCCACACTGTCCTATTAAGAGATATATCAAAAAGTCTCTAAGGGAAATTTTGTTATCCACAGCAAGATTGTCAATCCAGGTAAAAATATATTCAGATCAGATCTTTTTTTTTTCTTTTGTTAAAAGATGTATGGAATGAATGGTCAATTAGTGGTGTGCCACAAATGAAAGGTCACTTTAACGACATCACAGTCTTTAAAAATTAAAAGCAATCTACCTAGAGAACTGGTCATGCTGATCCCATGTTTGAACCTTAAAACATGGACGTAATACAGGACCATGAGATGAAACTTTGTACTTTTAAGTACTCTGTTTTATTTCAAATCCAATCATTGTATTGGGGGACTTACTGTATTCTTTTACTGCACTATAGTTCAGTTGCATTTAATATCCATTGAAATAAGCACACATTTTAAAGTTTCATGTTATACTATTTGGCTATAATAGAATTTTTTGTTCACAGGATTAATCTATGTTTCCTAGAAGTTTTAAGAATAAAATTATCACACATTGTCAGCCTTATTACTACCTAGATTTGAATAAATTGCAGACCAGAATGTGTCTCTGAAATGTTAAGAACCTCGCCCTAACTCAATTGGCATATAAATGATTTAGCCAGGTCCCACTACAGTAGCTTTATAAATGTTGTATTTTATTTCTGTGAATATAACAAAGTCAAAAGACTATTTGGGATTAAAAGTCATTGTCATTATCTTTGACAACAATTGAAATATTTGGGTAGACTCTGTCTCCACCAAAAAAAATATGTATTTTGCTTACCAAAATAATACTAAATTTGCAAATTAGTCTAATTTAACTTGATGTAACAATACTTTGAGATGGTCATTGTCATTATCTTTGACAATAATTGAAATATTTGGGTAGACTCTGTCTCCACCAAAAAAAATATGTATTTTGCTTGCCAAAATAATACTAAATTTGCAAATTAGTCTAATTTAACTTGATGTAACAATACTTTGAGATAGTAACTGAAATTTTTCTTTTCTGTTAGAAACGAAAATTTTCTTATTATACTGAGGCCGTTTTCTCAGTGAATCACTGGTATTCATTACTTTGAATCAGTGGCATTTATTACTATTGGGAAAGAGTTGACAAAAACTAAAATAAATAAGGCAACAAAATGTATGAATATTTCTTTTAAACATAGAGCAAATTGGGATAAAAAGTAGAATCTTTATTGCAAATACTACAATTTTTATATATACAGGGATTTGGGACTAGGTATTGTTAAAAGGTTAGATATATCAGAATGGAGAGATTATACTTGAACCACGTCAGAAATGAAATGTATGAATTATATAAGATCTCATTTTCCTGCCACAGTCAATGGTAAAAACAGTACAACCAATCAGATGAAGAGGGAGAGAGATTTTGGAGGGATGTGGCTAGAGCTGTAGATCCTTCTTGAGTTTCTTAGAAAGGATCTAACCTCCTCTCCAGGGCAAAATTGCAAAAGGTGGATATGAGAGTAGGTTTACTGGGGCCTGCGAGAGAGGGGACTTGTACCTTCCCTCCCAGCTTGAAGTGTGGAGAAATTAGACTCTCTTAGAATAATCCCATGTCTAGACTAAACCCTTAGTGGCTGTTCTGACAATTAATAATGGTGGAGCCAAAGGGAATGGGCCCAAAAGCAGTTTCAGAGAATCTTTGTATCCTGTTGCTAAGTGAGTGTTTATGAAAGTTCCCTAGGATCAGTTAGAGAGCACAGTATTGCCTGAGGACTAGCAAGCAGAACAAACTTATGTGGCTGCATAGTGAGTAACAGACTTGGATACCAGAAGTCATGGGAGGGTAATTAGCAATAGATGTCAGCATATGATGATGGAGACCGAGTGGAATGAGTTACTTCTGGTGGAGGCCAATGCAGATAAAAAAAATGATAATATAAAAGGATTTTTCTATGATGCCATAGCAATTAATAAGCCGCCCTAAATCCCCACCCACCAATCTTAGATCATTACGGGGAGATGGAAAAAAAGAGGAAAGACTCTGGAGGAAGACCCGTGATTGACTACATAGTTATGTCTAAGTGTCTTGTGTCTTTAATGTCTAACCTAAAAACTGAACTAAATTTTTTTAGGACTACTTAAAAAATTAGGACAAGATTAAATCTGAGATAGTGAACAAAATGGGGAGTTTTAAATTAAGTTGAGTCCAATTACATGGATAAAAAGTCACACCTATTGTGTGGCTAAAATCATGTGACTGCCATCCCAAAATAATACTATTTTTAAATGAGAATTTTAAACTATATTTACCTTACAAAATAAAACCCCAAATTAGAACTTTCACAAAGGCCATGTTTTAATCAGAATGCTTGTTATAACCTTTGGAAGGTCAAACTCCAACTAACAGTTAAAGAGGAAACAGGAGAAAGTAGAGTTGGGAAGAACACACCTGTCTGCCCAGAATTCAAAACTGCAAATTTTCTTATCTTGGCAAATTTTGCTCCAGGATACATTTACATTTTGAAATCCTCCATTGCAAAATCCTGACAAGGAAAAATGCTTCTGATCTGCTGAACAGAAGAAAACCAACCCTATAATGGGTAAATTAAGCCCAAATTTACTGATAAAACACCCCTTGTACTTCTCCGGGTTTGCCTGAAATACTAAATATATCCTTTCAATATATTTTCTTTGCTCTTATATAATAACAGGAAAGATATAAATCACCATTTTAAAGATACTGTTAAAAAAAAGATGCTGTAACAAGTATTTAATAAGCCAGGAAAGTAAAATATGTCTGATTTCAGTACTTTAAGAGTTAATTAAAAAACAATCTAATCTATTTTTCTCTCCTATAATTAGTTTTAGGTACAAATAATACTAAAGCATTTATAATGAGTAGCTGGCTATAAAATAGTCATATTTTATTAGTTGCCAATGTTATTACAGTTGGAAACTATTGGGGGGCAGTAGAAAAATCCTTGGATTATAATACTAGGACCCTGGGTGACCTTGGATGCGTCATTTATTTAGGCCTTTGTCTATAAAATGAGAATTTAGATAATATTGCTAAAGTGTCTTTTTATTATGTCATCATGTAGATCCTTTCATGTTATGAAAGAAGGATGACAGGAAAAACAAGGATTTTGAAGACGGGCTTATGTGATTAAAAAAACAAAATGTCAGATGTAAGGACGTGGGACTAGAGGTCACAGAATATCTTAGTACCACTGAAAGAAGGATGACAGGAAAAACAAGGATTTTGAAGACGGGCTTATGTGATTAAAAAAAACAAAATGTCAGATGTAAGGACGTGGGACTAGAGGTCACAGAATATCTTAGTACCAACAGTTCAGTATGCCTAGAATATTAAGTGATAAGTCTAGAAAGGAAGAAAAGCCACATCTTACGGGCTCATGCGTGGCATGAGTTGGCATTTTGAGTTGAAATGGGTTTAGATGTCTAGACATCTGGATTGAGACCAGCCTGCACTGAAGAGCTGGAAGTGCTTCAGTTTACATATATAAAAAAGTGAGACTTGCAGTTGATACATTTTATAGTTTCCTTATTACTTTAGAGTTCTTTCATTTATATTTTACTCTCCATTTTTGATTATACAACTTAATCAATCAAAATAATTACTTCCTGGGCTATCTATCCATTTGTATTATTTTTATGTTTATTAGAAATATATACAAAATAGTAATCTCAAAAAGAAGAGGTAAAATCAAGTAGATGCTATTTCAAAAAGTAATTTTTAATTTTATTTACTAAAGTAACAAAGACCTCTTTGTTTTCATTACATAACACCTTTGGTAGGGGAATATTTTTCAATAATTTTGAAAACTGTGGCTTAACATTTTGTGATGCAGCAGAATATCCCCTTTCATTAAAGGGACAAATTAAGGACATTTTTAATAAATTCCTTCCCACAGCCACTTGCTACAGTAAAGGTCAGAAAAATTGAAACCCCCGTCTTTTTTGTAAGTTCAACTTTATATGGTCTTTCTTATGATTTAGCTGATGAAAATTCATGTGCTACACAATATTTTCATGGTCACACTAGATCACATGTTTGTAAAGAATTTACTACTTAAAAGTCTTGTTTTTACAAAATTAACCACATTCATGGTTAATAGTCAATTATTTCCATGCTTGCCTCAGAGTTATGCATATATCATTTGTGACAAATAAACCAAATGAAGGAACGAGTGCCAATTTGTAAGTAAGGAATAAATTTAAAATGTATTTTTTTTAAATAAAAAAGTAGAAAGAGAAATTCTACTATTTTCTTCCTACATTCCAATTCATTGTTTGTAGATACCCTGGAGTGTGCACAATCTACTTTGGAGCCTACTTCTTCATCTAAATAATTTAGAAAAATACTTCCCAAAGTAATATGAACAGAGTTTTTGTTTGTTTTTTGACTTTGTTTATTTTTTTTGGTGGCTGGCCAGTTTGGGGATCTGATCTCATGGCCTTGGTGTTACATAAGCACACTCTTACAAAGTGAGCGAGCCAGCTAGCTCTATGAAGAGTTTTAACTATTAATTACGTTGGTATTATAACAAGTTCCCAGTTTACTAAATGATTTATAATTTAACATCAAGAGTATAATGCTTATTTGAAAAGACCAAATTCTAAAAGAAACTTCATACCAACCTTTTTTTTTTTTTCAACAGTAATATTCTTTTCTGTAAAATGTAATTTTAAGTTTTATCTTTTCAACTATAGTTAATTAGCATAAGTTGCTTAGAGAGTGTTTTGGGAGAGGAAAAGAAACAGGAAAGGCCACATGCAGAGCATAATAATCAGAAGTTCCTCCATGGAGATTTTTAGCATTAATATTTTCACAATGAAGAGGCACATACTGTAGTGATTATTGATTGCCCGTTGGGGAAGAGAGGGTGGGGTGAGAAAGAAAACGGGGGACTTGAGAGAATTCAAGAGTTTGAACATCTGATTAAGAAGTACAATTAAGAAATCCAGTAAGGGAAATAAATTTGTGCAGATTGCTCTGAAAGGAAAACGATTGTCTTTGCTGTCACAGGTCATAAATTTACTCTTTTTCTCACGAAAGAGATAATTGATGCTTCAAATATTTTGAACCAAAAGTACAGTAATGAATGCATAGTTAGTATTGGGCAAATACTTGCATTGTCTTTTCTTGAATGTTATTGGGAGCTTTCCCTCATTGGATAGTTTTTAGGATTTAAAGAAAGTTCATCCCAATGATAAAGATTTTCAAGCAAGAGATCTGGGGGCAGTTGCTTTCCCCTTATGAATTGATCTATTTTTCACCTTCATACAACGTTCAGTTTCATTGACCTTTGTAGTTTTCCAGAAAATGAAAGGGATAGAGTTAGAAGAAAAGAATATACTTTATTGTTTTAATGAGAGAAAGGAACAAAGCAGCAAGAAGAAAGACTAGACCAGGAGTCACACATGAGGGTGTTGTGATTTCAGTCTCCAGCCTTTCTTAATGTATTTCAACATTTCCTTGTGTTCTCTTAACTCTCTTCTACCCTCCTTTCCTTGCTCAATGAGACACATTTTTCTTGTTTTTTTTTCCTCCTTAATGTACAGAACTTATGGAAATGAGGAATTTATTACAGTTATCAAACCTCTCTTCTACCCTCCTTTCCTTGCTCAGTGAGACACATTTTTCTTGTTTTTTTTTTCCTCCTTAATGTACAGAACTTATGGAAATGAGGAATTTATTACAGTTATCAAAACAGTTCAATTTAATACTTCTACATCTATATTTCTATATAATGAAAGTAAGAAAATATGAAATCTCATAGTAACTTCTAAATGCATCAAGGAGTAAAGTGTTATTTATATTTTTATTATATTCTAATGTGTTAAAAGTGGGTAAAGTATGTATTAGATTTATTTTCAGTTAATATTGTTAAAGAAAAATTATTATACTTCCTTCTAGGGGAATTTGATGCTTGGTTATCATTATTATTATTATCATATTATATGACATTGAATAATATTATCTCCCTGAGCTTCAGTTTTTTCTTCTGTAAAATGAGAGTTAATGATCACTCTCTGTAATATAAATCCCTTGAGGTAGAACCACGTAGCTTATGTCTTTCTCCTCAAAGTGTTGTGATACCTTGCACATAGTAGCAGCTCAATAGATATTTTCTTTTTCTGAGTAACAGACTGACAGCTGTTCCCTCAAAAGGACATTATTTCTTGAGCTAATATGTATGAAATAATCTTGTCAAATAAATCAATATGTAAGTAATATTTCATAAATTAAGTCACAAAGGAATTTATTTTTCCCAGGTTATGTAAATCACATTAAGACACAAAGATACAAGAAAAAATTGTTTAATAATCATGGGAGCAGGAATAGCTCTTATTATGAACCAGGTACTAGACCTACTATGTATTTTAACTGATTTACGCCTCACTACAACCCTTCTCACTTCATTTTGCCCACAGTGGACAACAACATTTTAATTACATTTATCAAATTATCAGATAGGTAATTTGATAAATTACATTTATCAAATTATCAGATAGGTGTATCCTTTACACACACACATATATATATATGTTATTTTTAGCTATTTTCTTAATGTAGGACTTAGTGAAATTGGCAAGCATTTGTTGATATTGGTTTATTAATCCACACTTGTAACAAGGACTATAATCAGCTCACTGTATATTTGCAAAAACTGTGTCTTTCCCCAGATCTTTCCACCATGGAACTCATGATGACTCTTCTTGTAACTGAGGGGTGTAGCCTGGTATAGATTCATTTCTGAATATTTTATGTTGTCCTTATCTCATATTAAGATGCCCACTTTTTGTTTCTGGATCTTTTTTGTACTTTCTTTCTTTCATTTTAAAGCTTCTCTTTTTTTTTTTTTTTTTTCTGACGAACCTAGGAAGTTACCATGAAAATTTTTTATTTGGAGCTGAGATTGTTTAAATCCAGGTTTCTTGTAAAATGGGAGAGGGGACAACAAAAAAAATCATTGAATCATTTTTGTCAGTGAGACTCTTCTCGTTTGGATCCTGAACTCAAATAGGAACAGAGACATTCATGACATAGCACATTTAGTGCTGTGACAATAAATGGCACCGTGTCCTAAAGTCTTTCAAGACAGATTATCAGTGGAATCATGCTATTACGATTGCTGTAGATCAATTTCTGATGGGTGCCAATGCCATGTGATTTTGTGTCCAGTGACTGAACTATCCTGAAATTGATTTTTTTTTCAGAAATATCCCTTCCTCTTCTCTACCTTTCCTACCACACTTGTATACTTGCCACTCATTCCCTTGATATTCTTCCTTTGAGATGCTCTTAGATTGTTATTAGATTTTATATCATAACCTTTCATTCCTGGTATCCTAGAATACACACTCAAGCAATTTCATAAAGAGAATTCCTGCCTAAAGACTGCTAGGTATCAAAGTTCTAAGAGAAGAGGTCACTTAGAAAATGGTTGGCCATGTGTTTCTTTGTATCTCTGGCAAAACAAGTTCCCCTTGAAATATTGTTATGAATAAGTTATCTTCTAGGCTACGGGCCAGTTGTAATATTTCCGTTCTCTGGAATGCCCTAGTGTAATGTCATGCAAGCCCAGCAGATAGCAGGTAGGACTCTCAGGGGCAATGCCCTGAATAGCTTTCAGTGCTATATATTTCCACTCTGGTTCAAGTCAAACTGGCATCCTGCCCCCCAAAAAGCAGAGACTTCATGGTTTAGGGCAGCAGCCTTCACCCAGAACATACCCCATCTGACAGTAACTTTGCCGAGACAGTAACGTAAGTGCAGTATGTGCTTTTGTCATTGAGTATGCCATAATCTCTCTCTCTCTTTTTCTTTGCATCTATAATGTCTACCAGATACAGGAATGCCAATGATAAATGACAATGAAAAAAGAATGACTAAGCAATTGAGTGTATTAAACATTCATCTCCCAGAGCCCCTGAGCTAATTATAAAGTCTCAGGTCATTCACATTAAGTTGACTCTCCCTCACTGTACATTTTCATCACCCAGATATATTGCTTCCTATTTGTCAAAATGAGTATAAGTAACAGTAAGCAGTAAGTTCCCAAAAATAATATGCTTATATTTTTTTCTTTTAGAAAAAATAAAGAATTCTACCTAACCCCAGAGAAGGAGCAGATGTTTGTCTTGCCCCCATCATGGCCCCTGCTACTGTTCTGCACCATCTTGGAATGGGAGCCACTGCTAGAGTGCTTCCAGCTCCGGGAGTGAGTAGCCACTGCACCCCTCATCCCTGAGGCTCTGCCACCAAGCACCACACCCATCTGGTAGTGCAACATCCCAGGGTAGAACTGCTCTATGCCCTATACTCTAGGGCCAGTCTACCACAGAGCCACTCCATGCTTCACATTTCAGTCACTGGCACACTCTCCCTTAGGTCCAAGATGAAGTAGTGCCCTACCCCTGGGGACTCAGAGCCTTGAAATACCAGAGCAGTCATTCCCCTGACCCCAGAGCATACCTCAGGTCTTTTGTATACAGAGGTAATTGCTCCCTGGTGCCACAGCTGAGGCAGTGTCCTACTATCCAGTGGACCCAAGCCTTTTGCACATCAGAACAGTTGCACCTCCCAGCACTACAGGGGATACAGCATTCCACCTCCAGAGATACAAAGGCTCCGCTGACTCATGTGTCTGTGCTTTCTGAAGCCTAACAGATGTGGTCCCTCACACTCCAGGGCATCGGATCCTTGTCTTAACTTTGCCACCATGCCCTCCAAGCCAAATGGCCACAGTGCCCTGGCTATCTGGAACTGTACTAGCCCCCTGCAGTCCAAGTTGCTGAGGCATCCCACCTCTCATAAATCTGCTTCTCCTTGCCCCCAGAAGTATAATTCACAAAGGTATCTTACCATTCCTGGGTCCTTGCTGCTATACCTGGCTTCACTGGGCCTGGGCTTCTGCTGTTTCCCATCATCCGAGGGGACAGTCACCAATGTGTAGAACTTCACTCCCCAGAGCCCAAGATGCCACTGTGCCTTATTGATTTTATGTCCAGAATTGCCAATGTGTTCTGTTCCCCAGGCCTGAGCCTCTGGAGTATCCCTTTTTTCTCAGAGCCATGCCAGTGCTGTGCCCAGTTCCCCAGGGTCAGAACCACAGCTATATCTCAGCAACCTGGAATGTTGCCTCAGAGTAACAGACACTTCCTTAGTGGGAAAACTGAATCTGCATGTGTCTTGGAGAGTGAACTTGTGTCTCAAGTCTCAGGTGCTACAGTAGTTTTGCAAGATGCTGAGCCCAGGAACCTGGCTCCACAGATGGTTCAAGAACCTGTGCCCCAGATCCCAGTGCCACTATGGCTACCCCATGAGCTGTGTCAGACCCAACACTAAGAGAATCTCCTCTGCTAAGACCCTGACTGTGAGGAAGAAAAAAATAGAGGAATTCCTAAAGCCTTTTCCCTAATAACCTACACAGCCACCATCCCTGTCACAAACTCCTGCAGCCTAGACCATTGAGGCACCCATAGTTATTGTTAACATTGATCACAACTGAGGAAGCTACACAGAGATTATACCACTGTACCTACTGGAACCAAAGCCACTGCACCCTGCCCAACCAGCACACTCAGGCTCACCTGCAGGTGAAAGTCTTCCCCTATGAAATTCACCCTATAAAGTTTGGAAGAGTATGTCCAGACATCAACACAGGAATACAAGAAACATGATAAAGTAAGGAAACATGACACCACAAAAGTGACATCATAATTCTCTAGTAATTGATGCTGAAGAAACAAAAATTTACAAATTGCCTATCAAGAAATTCAAAATAATGATAGTTTAAAAAACTCAGTGAGATATAATAGTGAGAATTCAAATAGACAATTTAATGAAATCAGAAAAACAATTCATAATCTAAATGAGAAATTCAAAAAAGAAACATATATCATAAGAAAGAACCAAACAGAAATCTTGGAGCTGAAGAATTCAATTGATAATAAAAAATATATTTGAGAGCTTCAATAGCAGACTAGATCAAGCAGAAGAAGGAATCTGTAAACCTGAAGTTAAGCATTTTGAAATGACTTTGTCAAAAGAGAAAAAAAAGAAAAAAAGAAGAGTAAAAAGAGGAAGAGAGCCTTCAGGTGTTATGGGACTTCATTAAGCAAACAAATTTTTGCATTGTGGAAGCTCTAGAAGGAGAACAGAGAGAGAAAGTAACAGAAAACTTACTCAATGAAATAATTGCTGAAAAATTTCCATGTCTTAGGAAAATTACGGACATCCAAATCCAGGAAGCTCAAAAGTCCCCAAGTAGATTCAACTCAAAGAGGTCCTTCCTCTCCAAGGCACATTGAAATCAAACTATCAAAAGTCAAAGATGAAGAGAGGATTTTAATAGCAACAAGGGAAAGAAATGAAGTAACATAAAAGGAATCTCCATTATACTATCAGCAAATTTCTCAGCAGAAACTTTGCTGGCTGGGAGAGAATAAGATTATATATTCAAAGTGCTGAAAGAAAAATGCTACCAGCCAAGAATACTATACTCAATAAAGCCATCCTTCAGAAATGAAGATCTGCCTTGTGGGGTAGAAGAAAAGAGAAAAAAAAAAATGAAGGAGAAAGTAAGTCTTTATCAGACTAGCAAATGCTGAGGAAATTTATTACCTGACTTATGAGAAATGCTCAAGGGAGTTCTTCAAATGGAAATTAAAGAACAATAATTACTATCATGAACATATATAAAAGTATAAAATTCATGAGTAGAGGTCAATATATAGTTAAATCCAGAATATTTCAGTATGGTAATGGTGGTGTATAAATCATACATGTCTCTAGTATGAAGGTTAAAAGTCAAGATACTCAAAAATAATTAAAGCTACAATAAGTTGTTAAGGAATACACAATATAAAAAGATGTAAATTGTGACATCAAAAACAAATTGTGGGGGGAGGGGTTGTTAAAGTCTAGAGTTTTTGTATTTAACTAAAGTTAAGTTGTTATTAGCTTCTAATAGTAGATTATAACTATAAAATGTTTTGTGTAAGCCTCGTGGTAACCATAAAACAAAAAAGTACACCAGACATACAAATGATAAACAGAAAGGAATGAAAGCCTAACAAAACACAAAGGTTGAGAACAGGAGGAGAAGAAAGAAACAAAGGAACTATAAAACAACTGGAAAACAAATAACAAAATGGAAGTAGTAAGTCCTTACCTATTAATCATAACCACGAATGCATATAAATTAAATTTTTCAATCAAATACCTGGAGGGGCTGAATGACTGTAAAACAAGATATAACTACATGCTGCCTACAGAGACCCACTTAAGCTTTAAGGACATACACAGGCTGAAAATCAAAGGATAGAAGAAGACATTGCATGCAAATCTTAACCAAAAGAGAGCAGGGTTGGCTATACTTATATGTGATAAAATAGACTTCAAGTTAAAAACTGTCATAAGAGACAAATAAGATCATTACTTAATGACAAAGAGGTTAATTTATCAAGAGTACATAACCCTTATAAATATATACTCACCCAACAGTGAAACAACTACATACAAGAAGCAAATATCAATGGACATGAAAGGAGAAATAGATAATAATGCAATAATAGTGGGGATATTTAATACCCCACTTTGAACAATGGCTAGATCAACCAGACAGAAAATGAATAAGAAAATTCTGGACTTGAATTGCACTTTCAACCAAATGGACCTAACAGACATATACAAAAGAGATATACAGATTTATGCATGAAACCACAGTAGAATACACATTTTTTCTCCAGCACATATGAAACGTTTTCCAGGATAGAACATATGTTAGGCTACAAAACAGGTCAAAACAAATTTAGGAAGATTAAAATAATATCTTATATCATTTCAGACCATAATGGTATAAAACTAGAAATCAAAAACAGGAGGAAGAATCTTATGTGAAGAAATTAAACAACATACTACTGAACAGCCAATGGGTCAAAGAATAAATAAAAAGTAAAATTTAAAAATATTTTAAGGCAAACGACAATGGAAACACAAAAAATCAAACCTACGAGATATAGCACAAGCAGTTCTAAGAGGGAAGTTTATAGATATAAATGCCTACATTAAAAAAGAAGATCCCAAATAAATAGCCTAATATCATGCCTCAAGGAATTAAAAAAACAAACTTAAAATTAGCAGAAAAAAATAATAAAAATTAGAACAAATATAATTCAAAGAACAGAAAACCCATAAAAAGAATCAATAAAACTGAGATGATTTTTAAAAATAAACAAAATTAGCAAACTTTCAGCTAGTCTAACTAAAAATAAAAAAAGAGAGAGAACACTTAATTAATGTAAAAAATGAAGTAAAGAAACTACAATACACACCTCAGAAATAAAAAGATCATAAAGAACGATTATGCACAATTATATGCCAACAAACTGAATAACCTAGAGAAATGGATAAATTCCTACAAAAATAAAACCTACCAAGATAGAGTCAGAAAGATACAGAAAGCTTGAAAAGAGCAATAACAAATTAAGAAATTGAAGAAGTAATCAAAAACTTCTCAAAAAACAAAAGACCAGG
>NW_007728095.1:46922-48099 GCF_000696425.1 Galeopterus variegatus | reverse complement strand
GAAAAATAATCTTAATGTTCATATGGAACAACAAAAGACCCCAAATAGCCAAAGAAATCCTGAGTAAAAAAAGTAAAGCCCAAGGCATAACACTCCCTGACTTCAAATTATGCCATAAAGCTATAGCAACCAAAACAGTGTGCTACTGGCATAAAAATAGACACTTGGACCAATGGAACAGAAGAGAGAACCCAGAAATCAATCCACAGACTTACAGGTGACTGATCTTTGACAAAGGCAACAAGAACATACATTGGGGAAAAGATTGCCTCTTCAATAAATGATGCTGGGAAAATTGGATATACATATGCAGAAGAATGAAATTAGACCTACACCTCTTGCCATATACCAAAATCAACATACAATGGATCACAGACTTAAGGATAAGACGTGAAACTATAAAACTACTAATGGAAAATACTGGGGAAACACTTCAGGAAGTAGGACTGGGCAAATATTTTATGAATAAGACCCCAAAAGCAAAAACAATAAAAGAAAAAAATAAATAAATGAGATTATAACAAACTAAAAAGTTTCTGCACAGCAAAAGAAACAATCAACACAGTGAAAAGACAACCTGCAGAATGAGAGAAAATATTTTCAAACTATACATCTGACATGGGACTAGTATCCGAAATATACAAAGAACTCAAACAACTACACAGTTAAAAAAAATAACCCAAATTAAAAATAGGCAAAGGAGCTGAATAGACATTTTTTGAAGGTAGACATAGAAATGGCCAACAGGTACTTAAAAAAATGCTCCACATCACTAATCATCAGGGAAATGCAAATCAAAACCACACTGAGATATCATCTCACTCCAGTTAGACTGGTTATAATAAAAAAGACTGAGAATAACAAATGCTGGCAAGGATGTGGAGAAAAGGGAACTCTCCTACAATGTTGCTGGGACTGTAAATTAGTACAACCACTATGGAAAACAGTATGGATTTTTCTCAAAGAACTACAAATAGATCTACTATATGATCCAGCAATCCCACTTCTAGGTATATACCCAAAGGAATAGAAATCATCATGTCAAAGGGATACGTGCACTCCCATATTCATCATAGCTCTATTTACAACAGCCAGGATATAGAACCAAACTAAACGCCTATCAATGGATGACTGGATGAGAAAAATATGGTATGTATACATAATGGGATACTACTGA
>NW_007728095.1:43050-46745 GCF_000696425.1 Galeopterus variegatus | reverse complement strand
AGAACTACAAATAGATCTACTATATGATCCAGCAATCCCACTTCTAGGTATATACCCAAAGGAATAGAAATCATCATGTCAAAGGGATACGTGCACTCCCATATTCATCATAGCTCTATTTACAACAGCCAGGATATAGAACCAAACTAAACGCCTATCAATGGATGACTGGATGAGAAAAATATGGTATGTATACATAATGGGATACTACTGAGCCATAAAAAAGAATGAAATTCTGTCATTCACAGCAACATGGATGAGCTTGGAGATAATTATGTTAAGCAAAATAAGGCAGGCTTAAAGGGAAAAGTACCATGTGTCCTCACTCATAAACGGGAACTAAGAGTGAAAGAAGTGTGGAAAGAAAGACCACAGTGGTGTGTTGGACTTGCAGAGGGAGAGAACATACCTAGAGTTTCTGGGGAGAGGAGAGAAGAGGGGTGCAGGAGGAAGGTTGGGGAGAGGTTCATGTTGAGTGGGGGACATGGGGAATAATTTTAATTTGTGTTAATGGGTATTGTGATAGTATTGATCCAATCATCACATCTTGGGCACATGTGGCAACAGTCAGCTTTGTACCCCATGAATATGCACAATCAATAATAAAAATGATAATCAATAAGGAAAAACAGAAAGCTTTTCTACTAAGATATGGTACAAACAAAGATGCCAACTCTCACCACTTCTATTCTACATCGTACTGCAAGTACTAGCAAGAGCAATGAGACAAGAAAAAGAAATAAAAATTCTCCAAATCAAAAAGAAAGCAGTAAAATTATCTCTGTTTGCATAATGACATGATCTTATATGTAAAAAACAAAAGTCTGACAATAAAATTGTTAAAACTAATAAATGAATTCAGTAAAGTTGCAAGATACAAAATTGACATACAAAATGAGTAGTATTTTTATACATTAAACTGAAAATGAAATCAAGAAAATAATTCCATGTAAAATAAATCAAAAAAAGTAAAGTACATAGGAACAAATTTAACCAAAGATGGAAAAGATCTACACACTTATACTATAAAACATTAATTAAAAAAAATTAGAAGAAGATAGAAATAAACAGAAAGATATCCCTTTCTCATAGATTAGAAGAATTAATATTGTTAAGATGTCCATACTACTCAAAGCAATATGCAGATTCAATGTAATTCCTCTCAAAATCCCAATGGAGTTCTTCACAGAAACAAAACCAATCCTAAAATTCATATGAAACCATAAAAACCCTTGAATAGGAAAACAATTCAGAGAAAGAAAAACAAAGTTGGAAGCATCATATTTCTTGATTTCAAATTATATCACAAAGCTGTAGTATAAGAACATGGACCAGTGAAACATAATAGAGAGCCCAGGAAAAATTCAAGCATACATGGTCAACTAAGTTTTGACACCAAGAGGATACAATGGGGAAAAGAAAAATGGATTTCCACATGCAATAGAATGACATTTGACTCTTATCTTACACCACACACAAAAATCAACTCAAAATGGATAAAAGACTTAAATATAAGAGCAGTAACTATAAAACTCCTAGAAGAAAACATAGAAGAAAAGTTCCTCAACATTGATATTGGCAGTGATTTTTTGGATACCAAACCGAAAGCTCAGCCCACGAAAGCAAAAGTAAATAAATAGGGCTACATCAAACTTAAAAGCTTCTGCATAGCAAAGAAAACAATGAACAAAATGAAAAAATATTTTCAAAACACATATTTGATAAAAGGGTTAATATCCAAAATATATAAAGGACCCATACAATTCAATAGTGGAAGAACAAATAACTCAATTAAAAAATGGGCAAAAGGGCTGAACAGAAATTTCTCCAAAGGCACATAAAAATGGCCACAGGTATATAAAAAGGTGTTCAAAATCATTAATCATCAGGGAAATTAAAATCAAAATCACAGTGAGATATGACCTCACACCTAATATGATCGCTATTATGAAAAAGTCAAAAGATAACAAATGCTGGTGAGAGTGTAGAGAAAAGGGAACTCTTGTACATTGTTTTGGGGAATACAGATTGGTAGAGCCATGGAGGTTTCTAAAGAAATTAAAAATAGAACTACCACATGACCCAGCTATCCCTCTTCTGGGGTATATACCCAAAGAAAATAAAATCACCACATTGTAAAGATACATACACTCTCATATTTATTGCAGCATTATTCACAAGAGCCAGGGTATGGAAACAATCTAAGTGATCATCAATGAATAAATGGATAAATATATATATATATATATATATATATATATATATATACACACACATATACATACACACACACACACACACACACACACACAGAGTTTCTTTATCCATTTGTCCATTGTGTGTGTATGTGTGTATATATATGTGTGCGTGTATATATGAAATGGAATATTATTCAGCCCTAAAAAAGAACAAGATCTTGCCATTTCTTACAAAATGGATAAGCTTGTAGGACATTATGCTATGTGAAATAATCCAGAAATAGAAAAAAATAAGTATTGTATGATCTCACTTATATGTGAAATCTAAAAAAAAAAAAAAAAAAAAAAAAATGCAGAGATAGAAAACAAAACAGTGGTTACCAGGGGCATGTGGTGGCAGCAAGGGAAGGGGAGGAAATGGAGAGATACAGGTTAGAGGATACAAAGTAGCAGATATGCAAGATGAGGAAGTCTACGGATCCACTGTACAATATGAGGACTTTAGGTAATAAAATTGCAGTGTATATGAAGTTCATGTAAAACAAATAGATTTTAGCTGCTCTTGCCACACACACACACACACACACACACACACACACACACACACAGTAAATAGCTTTGTGAGATGAATTTGCTTCACCATAGTAACCTTTTTATATCTAATTGTATCCCATAACATCATATCGTATGCCTTAAATATACACACTAAAATAAATTTTTTCAAAAAAGAAATTTCTGTTTTATTCTGTAGGCAGTGTTTATCCCTTGAAATATTTTAAGATTGGCATCATAGTCATGATCAGACTTGTTGTTTTAGTAAGTTCACATATGGGGAACTGATTAGAAGATTTGAGACAATAGACAAAATAATAAGTTGAGGACTTTGCACTAATGACCCCTTTACCTAATTAAGTCCTCTTCTTCATACTAATCTATTTATTTGCTGTCTCCTTATCACAAATAGTCTCATCTCTTACCAATCTGCCTATGACACTTTTGAGTGAATTTGATTAAAATATTTATTAAAGGCATAATACAAGCAAATCACTATGATGAACTAGAGGAATAAAAGATAAATATGGCCATTTTCTTCTTTCAGGAAGTTTTTTGTTACATTGGAAGTATTTAGGACCCAAATATGTTTAATAAATGAAGGGTGGAAAATCTGGGTTTATGAAAGAGGTTGAAAAGATGGAGAGATAATGTCTGTTTGAGAAGTGGAGGTATGCAAAAGGTCTAAAAAATTATTACAAGAAAATAGATAGAATTTTAATTAATAGAACTAAGAAAGGAAATACATTTCTAACAAAGAGATGTTATACAGATCTGCTGGTATGTATCATGCAACATTTTTTTTCTTCCTTAGGAAACATGAGGAATTAATCAATTGTGACACAGTTCTTAAGAGCCTAACCAAGGTGGCTGTGTCTTTCCTTTTAAGTTATTTATGCATTGTATAGTGACAAAATGAACAAAATATGCTAAACCTCTTGCTTA
>NW_007728095.1:36836-42033 GCF_000696425.1 Galeopterus variegatus | reverse complement strand
AGCAGACTGCTCAGATAGATGATCATGAAAGAACTTTGAATAGATTAATTTTAAAAACTTTTAAAAAATTAACACATAGAAAAGTACATAGAAATCATACATCAGGGCATCACTCCATCATTTTTTTGACATTTTTTGCATGTTCACCATTTAGATTGTTATGGAACATGTCCAGCACCTCATAAGTTTTCCTCTGTTGCTCTCCCTGTCGATACTATTATTGATCTGCATGTTGAGTAGTTTACATTTGAAATAAAACCTGAACGGTGAAAAGAAATCAACCATATGATAATGTGCAAGCAGAGTGCTCTAGGTGAAGGGAACAATAAATACAAAGACCTTAGGCAAAAACAAAAACAAAAAAACCTTGCTTGTTTAAGACACAAATTAATGTTGAAGTAACTGTATCATAGTGAAACGTAGAAAAATGGTAGATGATGTCAGAGAGTTATGCAGCAGACAGACCATACACGGCTCAGTTAGTTACACAAAAGAATTTACATTTTTCTACTTCCAATTTGGAGCCTGTTGAAAGGATACAATGTGCGGTATCATCGGTTTTTTTTTAAATGTTCATTCCAAAATGAGCTCATTCAGAGGTATGTGAAGACTGAGCTATGATGGTAGGTGTAGAAACAAGGAGCTTAATACTGAGATTATAAACAAGACAATAGATGATGTAGGCCTAAATTATGGTAGCAGTAGTAAAGGTGGCAAGAATTTATATAGTTTGCCAGATTCAATCAAAATACAAGGAGATAAATCAAAGTTATGGAGCAAATTAACTGGACGTGGCATATTCAAAACATAAATAAATTGAGCATGATTCACAGGCCAATGTAACCTAAGTGACTAATGAAAACATTTGTTGAGATAGAGAATTCTTTGGGAGGAATACATTTAGCAAGAATTGGGATGTATGTAAAGACATGGTTCTATTTTGGCCATTTATGTTTGAGCTGTATTTTTACATGATCAATAAGCAAGATATATAAATTTGAGGTTAAAGGAAGAAATTTGAATTGATTTAGATTAGATTTTGCAGTTCTGTGTTAGATATTTCTAACCATGAGACATAATATAATCATCCAAGTGAAGAGTACAGGTAGAGAAACAAAGAGCACTGAAGTCCAAACCTTGAGGCACAACAGCAGAGGAAGATAAACTAGCAAGGGAAATGCAGGAGACAGAGAGAGAAGAGAAAAATAAGAAAATTTGATATCATTAAGCCAAGTGAAACATCTGTTTCAAACTCAATGTCACAGAGACTTTGATAAGACAGCAGGTTGAGAATTGACCACAAAATCTGGCAAGATAGAAACCTTTGCAGTGCAAAGAATTTCTATTTCTGGTTAGTCCAAAAATTCTTTATTGATTTAATCATTATCCACGAAGAAATTATGCATAATCCATGGACTTATTTTTAAGGAAACATTTACTTTAGGCTCTCCTGGTGCTTGAACCATACTCAGTATCAGCAAAGCCACATCCTCACCCCCCCCAAAATAAAAATAAAAATAATGCTAGGGTGACCCTGCATAGCATATCTCTGCTCACAGCTTTTTAGCATCTGAGAAATCCCATTACTCTCAGTCCACCAATGTGTCTGATTTAATACTTCTTTATATGCATGCTTCTGAATTTGGACCACAAGCCATCATAACAATCAATTTTCCCATAGTAGGTCACCTCTTACTGTACCATAACTGGCTACTGCCATTTTTACGCTGTACAGGAACAGAATCTACCTCATCTTTTCACCAAATATGGGTGTACAAGTCCATTTCTGTTGCTTATAACAATATACTTGAAACTGGGTGATTTATAAGAAAATGACATTTATTGCTTAGTTTCTGAGGCTGGGAAGTCCAAAGTCCATCTGGTGGTGGCAACAGTGACCCAGGTTCTCACATTGCAAGATGGTGGAAGCAGAGAGAGCACAGATCCTAACCTCCTCATTCACTCTCTTTTTAAAGCCCTCAGAACCACACCCCTGACCACCATTTTTAATCCATTCACTACTGCATGGTCCTTCAGTCTAATCTCCTCTTCAAGGCTCTATCTTTCAATTACCGTAATAGGATTTCCCACCCTCTTAACAGTCACAGTGGGGGCCAAGTTTCTAATACATAAAATTGGGGGACACAATTCAAGCTTCAGGGAGTTTCGAGGGGACGTGATTCAATCTACTACAGTGGGGCTAAGATATAGTTCAACAAAATTTCAATGAAGATGGTGATATAACACAAGAGCTAGAAAATAAATATAGAAACAAAAAGGTATGCAAATAATCTCTCCTTTTGCAAACAGTCTTTGCTGAAACTGAATACACATGCAAACGCACACACACGCGCACACACACACGGACCCACACACACGCACACACGCACACACACACACACACACACAAGCTGTTTTTTCCTTCCCCTAAAACAAAAAAGGAGCTCTCCTCCAAAGTAAATTTAAAAATGAGTAAAGTAAAATGGTTGTTTTATAATACAACTTGAGAGGCAAAAACTCTGTGTGAGATGCCCACTTCTGTCTGGCATGGTGGACTAGGAAATGTGGACTATCTTCCGATCACGAACAAATAGAAAAATTCGTCAAAATACATTATGATTTTGTTTTAGAAATCTGCTTGAAAGCATCAGGAAGTTAACAAGAAACTGAAAAATTATGAATACAAGGTTCTGAAGAACAAAAACACTAGAAAGATGAGCCCAGCATTTGGAAAATACCAAAGGCAGGTGAGAGGTTGAGAAGCTAAGCTGAATTTTGATAATCTTGTGGGACTAGGAGTGACAAAATTGGAGTCCAGAGCCTGCCAAGGAATGCTAGTAAACACTCCACAATCAGAGCCATGCTCTAGGAGTAAGGGTGAGCTGGAAATGGTCTGGGTCTCACAGGATAATGAAGCTTAACTTCAAATCACCTTGCTTCCTATTATTAGATTAAGTTGAGGAAACATTTTCTGATAATGGGGTTACACACTGACTTTGATATAACTATCCTGAACATTTTTTAAAACATAGATATCACTGAAAAGTTTGAAAAAAGTAGTATTTAAAAATATGAAAATTTAGGCTCTGAAGAAAACAGTAACCAAAATTAAGAATACAATTGATAGGTTTCACTACAGATTACAAATACCTAAAGAAATCATTAGTAAAATGGAAGATAGGTCAGAACACTGTAAAAAGAACAAGGAACAGAGACTAAAAATGAGAGAAAAAGCACAAAACAACATGAGAAACCTAAGGGAAATACTGAGAAGTTCTACTATGTGTTCAATTGAAGTCTTAGAAAGTGAAGAAAGAATGTTATAGAAGCAATGTGTGAAAAGAGATGGCTACAATTTTCCAAATCATTAGAAAGTGAACCCAAAGCAGAATAAATACTAAGAAAATTGTATCTTACACTAAAGTTATGGAGAAGAACAGAAAAAAAAAAATAAAAACCTTAAAAGCTGGCAAAAAACAGGTAGGTTCAAATAAAAGGAGAAACAATTAGAGAACAGGCTTCACAACAGAAAAAAAAAGTCTAAGAAGATTGCATTAGGTATCTATTGCTGCATAACAAATTACTGTGAATTTAGGTGACTAAAACAACAAACAATTTATTATTTTAGAGATTCCATGGTCAGTAATCTGGAAGCAGTGTATCTGGGTAATATTGGCTCAAGGTCTCTCAATAGATTGCATTCAAGCTGTCCACTGGAGTGCAATTATCTCAAGACTCAACTGACTCGTCCTTGCTCCATGAAGTTCGGGCCTCACCTGGAGTGGTGATGGCTATCATGGCTTTAGTTCTAGATGTGAACTGGGTTTTTCAGTTCTCCTCCACAGGGTCTATTAGAGTTGGAAAAACCAAGCTAGCTTTTTCCCATGCATCTGATGCATGGGTAGGAATAGCTAGAATAGCTGAGTCTGGTTAAGTGTCTCTTTTTTTCTAAGTAGCCTCTCTGCAGAGCTCAGGAGTCTCATAGAGGCTGGAATTCTTTCATGACATTGGTTTTCAGAAGGAACATTTTAAGAAACTCAGGTAGAAGCTGCAAGGCTTGATGTGTCCCAATCTCAAAAGTCACTCAGCCTTCTTCCACTTACTTCCACTGCCTTCTCTTGATTACACAGGGGCAACCTAGATTCACTGTGGAAGTGGACCATGCCAGGGTGCAAATATCAAGAGCCTTGATTCACATGGAGACCATATTTGGAAACTATCGGCCACACAGTCCCCCATTAGCTTTCTATGTGCTCACTGACTTCTAGAATACACTTTTTTGATTCTCTAGTAGAAATGTACTTCCTTAGACATAATTTTCATCACAGTTAGTGGGGTGAATAAAGTTTATTGCAGTGAATTTGCAAATGTAACTAAACTGGAGTGGGTTTTATAAGGCATAATGATACCCAATAAACTGGATAATATCATCTCCATTTTCCCAAACCAACAAGTTTGGTTTTTTAGCACCAAAGGAACAATTTTATGGCATTGCTGTTCATTTAAGGATTTCATATACTGCTTCTTGTGAATTCTTACGTGATCCCAGTGCCTAAATATTTATTCTCTAAGAAGTGTTTTTCACTTTTAATCATACCATTTCCCTTCAATCACAAAAATGTGGGAGAGAGTGTTATACTGAGTAGGTAGTCCATATGCTTGTTGATGTGGCTATTTACATATAAAATTATGTATTTATGTGTATGCACTTACTCAATAAGCATGTGCTAAGCACCTATTTTATACCGGGCTCTGTGTAATATTTTTACAGGAGTGTATACCCTTGAAACAACTGCTTCGTCCACCGTCTCCCCTCCCTACCATCTTCCTTCCTGGCTACATGGCTTTGAGTACCACTCGGGCTAATTAAGGTTTCAAAAGCACTGATAGCCATTTAAATATAGTGATTTTTACATAGCAATTTTCTCTGACCTGTCTCTCAGACAGGTATAAGATTTTTATATTTTCATGGCAGTAGAATAAAGTACATTCTAATTTCCTTCAAATAACGACAGCAGCACAAAAGGATAATTTACAAGGTGAAATCTTTAGAAAATCTCTCTTCCTTCCCTTCTTTTCCTCCCTCCCTTCTTCTATTGTCCCTTCATCCTTTGCCTTCCCTTACTTATCCTTTTCTGCATAAAGGAATACAGAAAAATGATACAAGACTGTCAAAAATGTTATCTTCTAGTGAGGT
>NW_007728095.1:0-36446 GCF_000696425.1 Galeopterus variegatus | reverse complement strand
TGCATAAAGGAATACAGAAAAATGATACAAGACTGTCAAAAATGTTATCTTCTAGTGAGGTCCTCTCTGGCACATTTTTAAATTATACTCCCTTAATGTCAATCACATTATCTTCTTTCCTTCACTGCATTTAACACTATCTATAAGCCTAGTTATGTCTTTGTTTCTTTCCTCTTTCCTCCTGAAAATAGGAGATCCAAGAGAATCCAGTATACACTGAATCCTTGGTGTCTGCCCTAAAGATAACAATTAATAAGGCTCTTGCCTAAATTAGTGAAAGTAATTATTCCAAATGGCCACAGAAATGAAGCAATGCAATGTCCATTGCAGGACATTGTGAATACCTCCCCAATACATCATTTTTTTCTCTCTTGGCTACTCCCCCTATTTTCATTCAAGTTTTCACACTTTTCCTGCACAATGTTTTAAGGGAAACTAAAACACTACTCACAACCCTGAAATGTGGCATATGAATCAGGACAAAGGTAATCATTGGGTGACATTCCCCAGGCTACAGTGAGAAATCATTTTTGATTCAGTTGAGGCAATAAAAAAATCTAGGAAGCAGTTTCTTCATTTCATATAAGAACAGATGCACATTTTGTGTGGTCTGAAACTTACACAAATATGGTTGGGCATCCATCATTAAGAAAAAGAGTACACCAGTGACTTCCACCAGGCCTAATCCAATCATCAGTTCTCAGACCTTGACTTATTTCACCTTTCAGTGGCAGTTGACACATTATGTGGTAGACACTGCTATGCATCATCAGGAAGCCCCTTCAGAACTAAAGGATTTATTACACCAGCTTCTAGGATACTGCAGCAGACAGCCCTTAGCTGTCGTCTCCTTCAGGGATTACCCCAGTTGAAGAGAACTGCCTGGCCCAAGGTCATGCCTCCTTCCTGACCAAGGGCAGCCCACATCTAATAACTGATGGATGCATGAATATAAAGACTTGGTCCTCATGCCCGAATTTACAACAGCTGTAATGGGTTCTCCCATCCTCAGCACTCCTCTCTGGGCCAGCTGCAACGCAGTTTGACTTCTCCCTCTGCCAACTCCTGCTTTCTTCTTCCTCCAACAGGTGTTGGTCACAAGGACACTTTTTAATAGACATCCTGCACGCTAATGTCTAACTGATACACCAAGAAATGTCACCTAGAAGAAAAATCCAGTCAAACAAAAGTGCAACATCTTCCTTCCTGCCCCAAACAGAATGTGTTTTTTAAGATTTAATTATCTTTCTTTAGAGATACAACCTTCTGAAGTTTAATAGGGCTGCTGTCCAACCACAAAAAGTGCAACATCTTCCTTCCTGCCCCAAACAGAATGTGTTTTTTAAGATTTAATTATCTTCCTTTAGAGATACAACCTTCTGAAGTTTAATAGGGCTGCTGTCCAACCACAGCTAACTTTCAGGGTAGTTATTATGAACAGAGTAAGCAAGTAATTATATTTTTACTCAGTCTTGGGGGTAAGTGGAAAATATCAAGGAGAACAGACATATTGTGTGAAAGTAATTATATTGAAGGTAGTTGTATTTTATATATTATTCATGTGATTGTTAATTTTACGTGTCAACTTGACTGGGCTAAAAGATGTTCATACAGCTGGTTAAACATTATTTCTGGGTGTGTCTGTGAGGTTGTTTCTGGAAGAGATTAGCATTTGAATCAGTAAAGAAGATCCTTCCTCTCCAATGTGGGTGGGCATCATGCAATCTGCTGAGAGCCTGAGTAGAACAAAGAAGTGGAAGAAGAGCTAATTTACTTGTAGCATGAGCTAGAACATCCACTTTCATGTGCCCTCAGACATCTGAGTTCCTGGTCTTCCAGTCTCCAGACTCCAGGACTTACTTACAGCAGTTACCAGCACTTCCCCCCCGCCCCGCCCCCCTTGGTCTCAGACCTTTGGATCTGGTCTGGGAGTTACACCATTGGCTCCCCTAGTTTTCAGGCCTTTGCACCTGGACTAAATTACACTACTGGCATTTTTGCTTTTCCAGCTTGCTGATGGCATATTGTGAATCTTCTTGGCCTCAATAATCACATGAGCCAATTCCCATAATAAAAATTCTCTTGTATATCTACACATACCTTACTGGTTCTGTTTCTCTGGCAGAACCTGTCTCCTACAACCAGCATTTAAAATACACTTGAGATTTACTGTTCTTAAAAATATTTTTCAGAATAAAACTTAAAGCTACCAATATTTGTCCCCAAAAGAATAACTTAATCTGGATCAACACTGTACTCCAACACGACGTGTTTACGTCGGAAGTTTCCAATCAGTTTACAAGATTCCCGAGAGTCCTTCTGACGTTCAAAAGCTCTGTGATTGCCTTAGAGCTTCAGTCTCTGGAATGTTACATTTTGACTTAGCTCTTATTTTATTGTTCTGGTCCTTGACAAATTAAAGTCTGGAGAGAGGGACAGTGTGCATTTCTCAGATGTATTACATAAAAGTGAGCAAAAACGTAAACCACTTGGTAAATCATTCATTCATTGCTCCAATTAGTACTGGTTTTAGTCAGACAAGATTTGGTAATTGAAAGATTTATTTTTAATGAAATCAGCTGCTGGCTTTTGCATTTCTGGACAAAGAAGCATGGTTTAGTGTCAAAAAGCCAAAACACTGGATCGTGTGCTAGGAGACCAGATTCAAACTGGTATTTCCTAGCAGCACGACCTTGCTAAATCATTTACACCTTTTGGGGCTTATAATTTTCATCTGATGTTATGGAGCAAGGATGATAATTCATGCGAAAATACTTTCTGAAGCAACTTTCACACATTAAAGGAATACCATCATTATTGATATTTTAACAAAGTATATGTGTCAGTCAGGGCACTACAAATTTTCGTTGTCTGTGAACTTTGAAAGAAAGAAAAAATGATTAGGATAGATTTAAGCAGAAAAGTAAATTATTGGAAGGATATTAGATGGGTCATAAAAGCAATGGGAAAGCTTGAAAATCAACCTCAGGAATGACAGGAGTTTAGGAAGTGGAAAACCCAGCCTAAGCCACATTCCAGGAATAGCCTGGTTAACATACCTACAGCGGCCCTAGCTGCATACTTGCTTCATGTGCATCAGCGGCTCACTTCTGCTACTGGTCAATGTCATGGGAAATGAATTCTAAACTTCATCTGTACATGACTAAGTCAAGTTTTAAATGTATTTGACCATCTGAACTTTAGTCATGGGTCTGCACCCTACATGCTGGGGTCTGAAGAAGGATTACTTATTCCAATTCAAATTTTATAGTAGAAATCAGTGTCCACCAAAATTCTGTCATGTGGGAATGAGGTACATCAATACCATTTTTTAAAAATAAAGCTCGGATAAAGGGTCATCTAGAAACAGGGGAAACTTCCTATCAAGTTTTAATAGCCATCACTCTGCATGAATTACTCCTGTAGCAGAACGACCTTGGCTAACAAATAGTGATAGAAACTGTACTGTAGCTGCTAATCTATATCTGTAATAATTGCTTCCACAGAAATGAAAGCCAAATAATGAAGCTGGCAAGGGTAAGTTAAAAAAATACAAAGGGAAAGAAAACTGCCTTTGTGATTATAGAGTGTTGAATAACTAGTGAACAGGAGGAAAATGCTCAGTTTGAGTCAGACAATGGTAATTATTTCAAATGCACATTATATGGGTAATTTGTGAAAATGATCTAATGCACTTATTAATTACATAAACAATGGGCTAATTTTCCAATTTTCAGAAGAAAGTATGCATTTTCATTCTTTTTAAAACCCTGAAAATTATTTATAGTCTCTATTAATAATTTGAAAGTGAGTCTTATTTTCATAGTGCTTTATTCTTGCTGATCTATATGAAACTTTTCATATAATATTCCAAATTTGTTGACTGATCTTATTGGGTGACCATTTAAATTTTTCCTGTTAGGAATAGAGAAAAATTAGAATAATATTTTAGTTTTACAAAATAATTTAAAATGATATTTGGAAGGTGTACTTAAACCATATAGTAACTTCCCAAGTCACAGAATTATCTCTCACTTAACAAAGAATGCTATTTTATTGTATGCAGGGGTTGAAGTCAGTGTGCTGCGATGGGGTATTAGATTATGCTGAGGAAAAAGAGAGGCACAGATTCTTGTGTGTTTTCTTTTGAGAGAGCTCAATCTACACTTAAGAAGCTTATCTGTGGTACAGCACATCTCCACATTTATTTACCATGAGGAAGCAGAAGAAGTGTTAGAAATAACTCCCTGCTGGATTTTCTATTTGTAATGAGAACTTGGTCCCATATAGACACTTAAGAAGCTTATCTGTGGTACAGCACATCTCCACATTTATTTACCATGAGGAAGCAGAGAAGTGTTAGAAATAACTCCCTGCTGGATTTTCTATTTGTAATGAGAACTTGGTCCCATATAGACCAAAGTCTTATTCCCACCATGCATTCCTCTAGAGATAGATTCTCTAACCTTAGGAAGGTGTAGACTGGCCCTAGAATGAGTTTACAGGTCTGCTAATGTGACTCCCTGAGAAGCACTGGTGACTGACCCTGTTTCTGGTCTGTGGCAGACGAAGTTGGTGCCCCATCCACATTCCTTCAGCACTCCCTAGAGGTCACCTGCAGCTTCATTGGAAGGTTTCCACATACACCCATCACTTTCCCCTTGAGCACTTGTGTCTGAAAGATGAATCTGACCCATGAGTGGGGCAGGACAGAAGTGCTGGGGAATTAAAACCCCAGAAGCAACTGTCAACTAATGAGAGATTGCAGTCAGTGGATAAAACCCAGCTCCACAAACTTTGAGTCCTAAAATTCTGAGGTGTGCTCTACTTAGTCCAAGTGAGACTGAGACTCAGTTTCTCCCAGTAGTAACGCTGTCACTAACACACATTTTGTGGCCCTCTTCTTTCCCTTTTCTGATTAACGTCCCCATTCCCTCATTGTACTTCCTGGGATCTCTTCCCAAATAACCTTCTAACACCCAAATTATTGTCTCAGGATCTACTTTCCCCGCTAATATAATATCTACTTAATTTTATTCTTTTTTAAAGGCAGTAGGATCACTGTTCTGGAGACACAAGGTTGACCAAGGAGGAACAAGTCTCTGCTAACTGACTGCATTTATGAGGGGATAAAACTCCCTGGATGTCCCTGCATTCTTGCCATGGGAGCTGTGATCTGCTCTGGTGGCTGCATCTTTCTTTTACTTGTGTGGCTGCCATGATTTGAGGTCTTCTCTCATGGCATAGGCACAAGGGAATTCATGACTGGGATTTATGTCTTAAGCTGTTGGAAAAAATGGCATCATTGAAATATTGTTTCTGGCATTAAAATATTTGTTTCCTGCTAATCATACTTTCCTTGGATTTTTTACTTATGACTTTTTAAAATAATTGCCTGTGGAAATGAGACAAAATATTGAAATTCTATGGCCCATGAATTCTATTATCTCTTGCTCTTATTTTTCTTCTGCTCAGTCTACCCCAACAGTCCAGCATCCGTGAAATCAGGGGCTTTCTCTGTTTCGTTTACTCTCTATCGCCAGGACAATAACAACAGCAAGAAGTGCCTGGCAAACAGTAAATGCTTTATATTTTTCCAATGAATCAGTTGAATCAATTCAACTAGTTGATGGCCTTATAGATTTGGGCAAGTTGATTAACCTCTCTGTACCACTGTTTTCTTGTATATAAATGGGTATAGTAACAGTCCTTCCCTTAAATGATTATTTTGAGATTTCAATGAGATTTTATACTTAATATGCTCAGTGTAGTGCCTAACACATAATGACTGCTTAAAATGTCATAGCTTTTATTATTATTACTGTTACTGTTAATTTAATATAGATTTATTAAGTGAGGATTATATGACAGATATTGTTACATGTTGGGATCACAGTAGTGAAACATACATATAAGATCACTAAACTCATGAAGGTGTAGAATAATGAATGTGATATGCTAAGAAGACAATGCCTACATCAATATTTTATATAAAGGAAATTTGATCTTTTTCTATAAATATTGAAGAACTACAAAAAAATATGTTAGGGGAATGGCATCTTTTACAAACACTTCATGACTTCAACAATGCGAGGATAGATTCATTGGGGGAAACATTGAAGACAGGATAGTTTATTAAGAAACTACCTTGAGGTCTGGCCCCATGGCTCACTCGGGAGAGTGCAGTGCTGGTAGCGACGAGGCCACGGGTTCGGATCCTATATAGGGATGGCCGGTGCGCTCACTGGCTGAGCATGGTGCGGACCACACCGTGCTGAGGGTTGCGATCCCTTTACCGGTAAAAAAAAAAAAAAGAAAGAAAGAAAGAAAGAAAGAAACTACCTTAACATTTCAGGCAAAAGATGAAAGCAATTGTGAAATGCATGCATCTGAGAAACTTGGCTGGATTAGAGTAGATAGAGCTGTGTGAATGGCCATGCAAGTAACTGACCAGGGATAACTGCATGTTCCCTGAGACACATTGGAGAAAAGCATTGCAGAACTGGGAGCTAGCAGGAGTTGAGGAACATGAAATGGTTCTTGGAACTTTGAAGAAGGTGGTAAGAGCAGAGGATCTGTGCCTCTATCTGGAGCACTGAGTTGGGAAAATAGTAAACCTGGGGGTTAGGAAGAGAGGAGGAACAAGGACTTGTGATGTAGCTGGGAGGAAGGGGAGTGAGTGTTCAGAGGAGGAGTGGGAAGGACAGATCAGGAATATTTTCTAAGTATTTTCACAAAGTGGTGTCTCCTCATTTCAAGGTTGTTTCTGTCATCACTTCTGTTTTTTGAATGACTAAATCTCTGATTCCACCCAGCTCCCAAGGGTGAGCAAAGAAGCTTAGTGTCTCTATTTGGTTATAACAGGGTCACCTTACTCTTATAAGTCATGTTTATTTCATCAGATCAAAGAATGCTTTCCAACCTTTCTTTTTCCTTTCAGTCTCTAAAAAGATACACATTTTTTCTTTTAACATAAACATAATATCATCATCTCACTTAAAAATAATAATTCTTTAGTGTCATAAAATATCTGGCTAGTTCAACCTTTCTTTTTGCTTTTGTGACTCATCTATTCCTTATTTTGGCAATATATCAACCCTAAATTTTTATTATTTACAGACTTGGTTTTCTTTCTCCTGCCAAAGTTAAAAGACAGAAATTTGGGTTTTCATAAAGGTTCTCCCACTCCTTGGGGAATTTAAACAAAATACTGCTAACTAAAATCATCTGAAACAGTTTCTATGATCCCAAAAATGTAAACATGTCATCAAAATCAAATGTCTCATATATATGTAGCCCAAAGGTATTAAAACCTTAATACCTTAAGGTTTAAAAGTATTAAAGTAAACGCCAGAACATCCCTGCTTTCTAAAAGACGAAAGGGCATTCCAAGTTCATGACAGAATGAAAGTCTTCAGCAATTTGGATGTATTTCCCAGAGCCAGAGGGCTGAAAGTTGGTTATGCAAGGCTTGTGCAAGCCTCCAGATTATAAATATTAAATATTTTAGAAGACAGAGACAAAAGTAGATGTCCTTCCACCAAAGTGTACCCCGTGAAAAATAATGTCTACTTTGTGGCAGCCACTGTGTTAGAAATTTTACATATGTGAAGCAATTCTCACAGTAACCACAGAAAGTAGAGATTATTAAAACACATTAAAGATTTGTAAAGCAAAGTTCAGAGAAGTTATCTAATGTGTCCAAGGTCACATAGTTAGTAAATGAATTTGCTCCCCAGTTTAGTTAGACTTAAAACTGGTGTTCTTTTTATGACAGTAGCAGGTTGCTGCCTCTGGGTGTAGTCAAAGATGAGGAAAACCAAATTTGAGCTACACCTATGTAAGCATGACACTGAGCTAACTTCTATGGAGAGGATCTGCCCTGTGTACCTTAAGGGCAATGGAGGTGAAATGTGCGATGTTAGAGCAACTGCACCCCTTGCAGGAGTTCACTCATAGCTAACCTTCTTATGGTCATGCATTTAATTAAACTTTTTACTTATTTTAATTTAATTTTATTTTTAAAATATTCATTTATTTATTTGTTTGTTTATTTATTTATTTTTATTGAAATATAATTGATTATACATATTTGTGGGGTACAGAGTTGACTATTGGTATTTGTATACAATATGTGATGATCAAATCAGGATAATTAGTATACTCATCACTGCAGAACATAATCATTCTTTGTGTCCCTTAACCAATTTCTCCCTAACCCCCTCTCCCTCTCCCACTTCTAGTAACCACAGTTCTTTCTCTTCTTCTGAAAGTTCAACATGCTATTGTGAATCTTTCTTTCTCTCTCTCCCTTTCTTTCATTCATTCTTTCTTTAATTATATTTTAGCTCCCACTCATGAGTAAGAACATGCAGTATTTATCTTTCTGTGCCTGGTTTATCTCACTTAACGTAATTATCTCTAAACTCAGCCATGTTACTTCAATGACAGAATTTCATTCTTTTTTATGGCTGAATAGCATTCCATTGTGTATATATACACATTTCCTAATCCAGCCATCTGTTGATGGGCATTGAGGTTGGTTCTGTATCTTGGCATTGTAAACAGAGCTGCAATAAGCATGGCAGTGTAGGTATTTCTAACACATGATGATTTCTATTCCTTTGGGCATGTACCCAGTAGTGGGATTGCTGGACTGAATGATGGTTGTATCTGTAGTTGTCTGAGAAACCTCCATATAGTTTTTCATAATGGCTGAACTAACTGCAGTTCTACCAACAGTGTAGAAGGGTTCCCCTTTCTCCACATCCTCGCCAGCATTGTTTACTCTCAATCTTTTTGATAATAGCCAGTCTAACTGGGTGAAATGATATTTCAATGTGGTTTTGATTTGCGTTCCCCTGATGATTAGTTTACGTTGAGGATTTTTTCATATACCTGTTGGCCATTTATATGTCTTCCTTTGTGAATTGTCTATTGAGCTCCTTTGCTCATTTTTTAATTGGGATATTTGGTTTTATACTGTGCAGTTGTTTGAGTTCCTTGTATATTCTAAATATTAACCCTTGTTGGATGTATAGGTTGCAAATATTTTCTTCTACTCTGTAGGTTGTCTTTTCACTCTGTTGATTGTTTCTTTTGCTGTGCAGAAGGTTTTTAGTTTGATATGATCCCATTTGTTTATTTTTTTATTTTGTTGTCTTTGCTTTTGGGGTCTTTATTCATAAAGTCTTTGCTCAGGCCTACACACTGAAATCAAACTTTCCCATTAAATTGACTCCTGTGTCAGTCTGAGTTCAGTCAGTAAAACAGAGCCATAATAAGAATTATGTGAATAAATGATTTATGATATTAATTAAGTTAGTTATTTACATTAATTAGGCCTTACACTACTGTGCAACAACCAGGGCGAGTGAAGGTGTGAAGTGGTGGGGGAATAGTAATCTAATCATCAGTATACACATAGATATGGGTATCCAGTCAGAGTTTGCAGGATAAGGTTGCCGAATTTAACAACTAAAAATACAGAACACACATTAACTTAGAATTTCAGATAAATAACATGTATATTTTTTTTAGTATGAGAACGTCCCATGCAATATATGAGCATACTTAGCAGTATTTTTTCCCATTGTTTACCTTAAATTCAAATTTAATTTGCTGTCCTGTGTTTTATCTGGCAACAGAACAGCAAGAACATGTGAGAAGTCAAATATGTTCACCTCTTAAGTAGGACTGCAAAGGGGAAGTTTGTGGAGAGTCTGTGGAAACAGTGACCATCTCTGTGACTATGCAGCTAAGTATCTCGGGGCTGTTATTGGTCCAAAGGGTCAGTGACTACAAAGAGGAGTTGGGCACAGAGGAAACGAGAGCAAGGACAACTTAGGACCCAGTGGGCACCTTTACGACAGACAGACAGACATGGTGTCTAACCACAACCACCTTTGAGAATGATGACTTCTCCTTCACCTCTGCCTTCTGAACTGCAAGGAGCTCTCTCACCACATAGTAAAGGAGGTTCTGGTAAAGGAGATTCCTAGTCGTAGTTAAATCAAGGTAACACAATGTAATATATTTACTCTTTTTGCCAAAAACTCTCTCTCTCTTCTTTATCATATTAAAATATATCTAAAAATGCATGGATTTCTGGTTTGCACCTATATGAGTTTTCACAAATTTTTACACCCCTGTAAGCACCACTAAATCACACACACACCTCTTTGTACAAGTTTATATCTATATTTATTTATAGAGTTTACCTTTATTTTCTAAATTTTTATACAATGATCATGGATTTTTTATAATTAAAATAATAAAAACTTGAACATACAACTTTAAGTACCTTTCATAAGACCAATACACTGAAGAAAAAAAATTTTAAAGTAATAATCATGAGATGCAAGAATAGTACCCTGGATGCTTTCTTTTCTGATTCCATGTTGAATAAATTAAGCCAGAACTAATAAAAAATTCATGAACTATATCGTATTCTGTTTATGGTAAATCACAGTAACATTTTCAAAGATAGAAAAACATAAAGGATATTGTGAAATAATCTATAAAAGCCCCCAGCATGATGTCTGGACCTAGTTGGCAGTCAATAAGTATTAGTATCTTTTCATCTATACAAACTTCAGGATTAGGATGTCTTGTAGAGGCCAGAAAATGGAATTGAAGACTCTCACTGATAAAATAGCTTTGTCTTTTATAAAAGCATAAGACCAATAGAGAAAATACTGTAACTTTTTTGAAGTTTAACCTAGATTAGGTCTATAATAATGAATAAACAGAGGAACCTGTTTCAGTGTGAAATAAACAGTCGTGTTGTTGTGAATGAAAGCTGAATTTACCTCGTAGGTTCCCCAGAGGAATCATTTTATTCATGCCATGTGTACACAAAGAAAAAATTTTTGACCATATTTTGCTATCTGGCATCAAAATTGTTTTCTGACTCTGTATCTGTGTTCATAAAGCCAGCATATTTGACTTGCATGTGGCAGTGCTTAATAAACATCTGCAGGAGAAATACAAGGAAAATTAGACAACATGGGAGGTTAAGTGGGCAGGGAGGGCTCTCTTTACATGAGGCTAGAATCTCAACATCAGAAGATATTTGTGTTGGAAAATTTCCCTCAGTATATCAGAGAAAAGAAATGCATAATGCTTTGAAAAATCATTTTTTACTGTGTGAGAACAGGTCTTGGCAAAACCACGTTGCCTGTGGGTCACCATTCTCCCTCCTCCGGAGATCCCTCTCTTCTTCTTGGTTTTGTTCCTTCTAGCCTCAATCCAGTACCCTTGCCAGTGTAGTCTAAACAGTGGCTGACATGGACTAAGCTGTCCGCCAGAACAGGCTCCTCTCTCACAGGCTCCCTTTCTCCAGTTTCTATCCCCAGAGCCTAGCAAAGCACCTGGTGCACCCTACCATTCTTTGCTGTGGTGAACTGAACTGCCACGTCTCCCGAAAGACTTGCATTTTATTCAAGGACTTAAACAGTTTGAAATAATGCATCACTAATGTAAAAATCCCATGTACAGGAGAGAGATTTTGATCAGATACTCTTCCAAACACCTTTCAAATGGTTTTCATGGAGATTTACTGCCTTTGCTTATGGATGTAATCAACTTATTATTTCTATTTTAACCTTAAGCCTCATTGTCCATTTGAAACCATTTAAACCAATCAATTAGACATAGCCTGGTTCTGCTCACTTGTACTCATGATCTTCAGAATATCACAATTGGTTAGTGTTCAAATCATCCTGAAGACAGGGATAATAAGTACATGCTCTAAAGCATTTCCCATGGGCAAATGCAGGCTGCTGTAGAAAGAAATGTAGCCTGCTGGAGAACGAGCCAGTGGAACTCAGCAGGATCGGTGTATTTTGAAATAAATAAATCTTGATATATTTGAGGCATCTGAAGTCTTCTTTCTCAAAGTATGAAGAAAATTTATTAGATGGCTCTTAAATAAACAAATGATTGGTGGACAAGGAATAAATAACAATTTTAAATTACTCTTAAAAATCATAACATTATTAATTCAATATCTTATTATATGTTCATAATCTACAAAGTGTTTGCATTTTTTCCCCATGTGGCTTTTTAAAACTAGTATGTTTATATTTTACATCAGATCTTTTGTTTGTTATTTTAATGATGTTGGTTAAAACTTGATTGTCTTGGAAATACATCACTATCACTCAGCTGCCAGGGGTCAAGAGAATAAAAATAAAAATAGCAATCCAAACTGGCTTAAGCAGAACGATGTGTGTATGGTTTCATGCAACTGGAAATTCCTGGAGTAGCTTAGGCATGACTACTAAGTGATATCTTGTTTGTTTTTATTTTGTTTCTTTGGGCTTTTTTTTTCTCTCCATCCTCTACATTGGCTTAATTCTCAGGAAGCTTCTCTCCTTGTGATCACAAAATGGTTGCAGGTAGGTTCAGCCTCACACTTGCTTAGATTCAAGATCAGTGAGCAAGACATTCTGTGTTGTAGACTATGATTTCCTCTATTGGAACTAACCTGATTCTTCAGCCCATCACTGAACTAATGACTCTTCTTCTATCTAGGGAAGTAGATTAGAAAGGAGGGGGAGAGAGAGAGAGAATGAGAGAAAGATTTCCTTGAAGGAAGAAACTGTCTTAATCACCATTTTTTCCTCCTTTATTCATAGAGTTTGGTATAATGCTAGACCCATAGCACTTACTCAATACATGTAAGTTGGATTAATATTAAACGTTAATTACTAATTGGCTTCTCACAATGTTATTTTTTCTTTTTCCTGTCTTATTTTATTACTTTAATTCTGCCAAGACAATAGTAATGTTCCTTCAACTTGTACTTATGTTATACAGCTCTACTTTCACTTAACTTCTTTTCTTTGCATGTTACTGTGTTATCTTTCTATTGTACCTTCTTCTTTTCTTATAGAATTATGATCCATTTTTAGGGTGGCTACATCTTGCAGTACCAAATGATCAGATAATTTGTTGTCTATGAGAAGAAAGGGGTAGGGGAGAGGGAGAATGGAACAGGAGAAAAATGTATTAAGGGTTTATGACAGTTCTATGTACTCTATGTCTGCTAGCACCTCCAATCCTAAGAGCACCTACACGAAGTTGAGTAATTATTATCCCCAGTTTACAGATGAGAAAACTGAGGCGTAGAAGGACAAGTTGCTTTCCCAAGGTTTCACAGGTAGGAGTAGATGAGCCAGTTCAGGAAATAATTCATATTGGTATTTGTCTGTTTTGGAGATGAAGGTATAATATGCTGTGTGTTTCATGGTACAATTTTCCTTCAGAGCTCCCAAACTGTTCATTGGTGTGTTTTGAATCTTGATTTTTTTTTCTCTAATAAGGCGAAATATATTCAAAGTTGTATTTGCAAAGCAGACTTTGGGGATGGGTACAAAGTATTTGAGTATTGGTTAAAACTTCTTCTCAAACAGGCAGCTTGAGAATAAGTTAGTATGTTTTCTCACTGAATTATCCTCTCTAGAAGTTATCTCATCTAGTAAGGCTCACTCTTAGTGGGACTTTTTTCTTTATCCTTCTAGCTATTCTTCTGACATGCTGCATAGGAAGGTATATGAAAAACTACAATCACTGCCATTTATGACTTTATGAGCTTTTCTTTTCAGCCTGAAGCACCCTATTTGTTAGGACTCTGTCACCATGGATGCAGCATATCAGAATTTTACTTTCTGTCATTTTGTTTTCTGGAAGCTGTGCAGCAGGAAGTGATTATGCAGTTTTCTGATTGGAATAGACCCTGGCTCTCTGAGCAAGAAGCTGTACATTAATGAGAGTCATGCCCACATTCTTTCAGCTCAAGGATGTCATTATATTTCATGGGGCAAAACACTGAAGGAAAACTGATTCCCACCTTAATCTAGTGTCTCCAATTTAAATTCCTCTCGTATACCAGTAACACATTTTATGATAATCTTAATACTTAGGTCTTATGAATTTATATTTTTTTCTTGACATCATAGATAATTTTATGAAAGTTTATGAGGCTATTTACCAGAAACTATTTTAAGCCATTTTAAACCAAACAACTTATTCATTAGATTCAGTGATTTTTCTAATTGAATGATCAGTATATTTCCCTTACTTACAAGGTATTGGTGGGGGAGAGGAAACTCATTTCATCCCTTGATCTCACTATTATTTTACAAACAATTCAACAACATAAAATTAAAATAAATAGGTGAAAAAGATTTTTTTTTAAAAAAAAATAGCAGCTTCTAATTACAAGTTGATGGTTTTATTTCAAATCAATCATTGTCAATCACTGCTTAATTTAAATTTAACATCCCTTTTTTAAAAACTGCTCATTTTTGTGTTTACCTGTTTAATGATTTATCTCGCTTCCGGGAATTGAGAAACACAGGGACCTCCAAGGATTCATCAAATTTATGAATTCAGCAAAGATGCATACTGAAAGACAGTTGTAGAGTTTAGAAATGTGGTCAGAACAAGTAGGGATAAAAATCCATATTCTCTCTTGTACTTTTTTACTTGAAAGAATTCACTTGCTTTTGTTAAGCCTTTGTTTTCTTTTCTTTAAAATGGGAATAATAAAATCTACCTCATAGAATTGTGAGTATTGACAAATGGTAATGTTTTCAAGCAACAAATTATATAGAAATGTAGGAATTTGCCTCTTTATTAATAATTATGAAAACACTTATCTTGTTTTTCTTGCAAACTATTTTAAATGATACTGTTTGGAGATAGCTTAGATCCTCAGCAGTTAAGAACTTTTCTAAAAGAAAATGTCACAACTAAATTTAAGGATGCTACTCCCTTTATCAGTATTTTTTGAACTTTCACAGGCAGATTAAAAATAGAAATAGTTCAAAACATACCACTTTGGATCTCCTTTTCCATTTGAATAAAGTGTGGGTCAGAATCTGTTATTATTGTTTTCCAGTAGGAAAAGTCTACTTTAATGACCAAATTACAAACTAATTTGAATAGTTTGTTCTCTGAATCAGAGATGATGTAAAGTTCATTATTTCTCTGCTATTCAGTATCTTTTCCTTAAAATAGTGTTTTTTAAAAAATATCATACTTGAATATAAACTAACACTGTTACATAAAATCTAGAATTTAAAATGCTCTCGGGAGAACCCTCTCCATTTAACTCTCTCTTCTCCCAGTAATGTCATATTCCAGGCCAGCCAGCCTGACTTGCTTGTCAACACGCTTCATGCATTTGAGCTTCTGAATCTGTCATTTCTTATACCCACATGCTCTCTCCTCCTTTCCTGGCCTAATCATATCCCTCTGCTAGAGATGCATCTGCTCTATGAAGCTCTCCAAGCACAGTGCCATCCAACTCCCAGCACCCAATAGTATCACTTCTCCCAGCTTTTCCAAGTCAGTGTATCCGAATTTTGCATTTTATATTACTTGGTTCTTTTACATACTGATGTGTATGTATAATTGGTCAAATCACAACTATTTATTCTATCAAGAAAACTAGGGGTAAAATCACTGATTTATTATTTTACCAAATAACCTTTTGCTTTTCTGCCTTTGAGTCTATTATCTCACATATAGAAAAAGCAGTTAGTAAATGTGTCTTTTCGTTCATTACTCTTCCCATTACTCTTCATGAGTGAAGAGACAGCTTTCTTCTCCAGCCATTACAGCATTTAAAAAAAAAATTACTTGGTTTCCTTACATTTGTATAATTATGTTTTGATTTTACAAATGGTTGCTGTGTGCGTGTTTCCACCTTATGCCCATAAACAACTCTTTGGTGAGGATTTTCGGCCTCCTTTTACAGATGAGGAAATTGAGACTTAACTAGTACAGGTGACCTGACTAAAATCACACGGCTAGTAAGTGGTGGAACCAGGTGTTTGTCCTGGCTGGTTCCTGAATGACTGGGAAACAGAATAGATTAATGGTTTCAGGGAAGGCTCTGAAATGAGGCTGCCTGGGTTAGAATTTTGGCCTTACCACTTACCAGCTGTATCACCCGGAACTGACTGATGGCTTTTTTTTTTTTCTCATCTATAAAAAGATGATCCTAATAGTACTCACCTCCTAGGATTGTTGTTCAGATTCAGTCAGTTACTGTGCCTAAAGCACTTAGAACACAGAGCTGGCCCTACTAAGTGCTCAGTAGAAGTCAGCTGCTGATAATGAGAGAAAGGGAAAGGTAAGTGAAGACTGAGGGAATAATTTTTTTCACTCTACTTTGGTTGAGTGAGCCTCGTTAAACACAATAAAATATCCTGGAGATGACAAAGAAGAACATACAGAATTGGTGGACTCTACCAGGCAAGCAGAAAAGCAATTTTATAGGAGTAGATTAAATTAATAGTAACTACATGATGCCCACCTGCATGACACAAGACACTAAAAATTATGCTATGATTTGGGGGGCAAGAGGTGGCACACAGCAACCCCTCCCCCCCCCCCAGCAGGACAACATTGTTGCTCTGCTGAGAAGGAGAAAGGCACATAATGATCTGATGGCTTCTCTGACTAGGGCTAAAACAGGAAAGTCCCGCTAAACTCCCTTTTAAGTACATTTCCTGAAAAACTGTTTCAAGCTCAACTGCACAGTAATACCTGCTAAGTGTAAGAGTTGTTGACTCTTTACATGGAAATAAAACTGTAACTAGCATGATCTGTAAAATGAATTGACAATTGGATCTTTCTATGCCACTAACCAGCCAAAGGGCTGGTTATTTTAAAGGGCACAAGCGAAGAGAGGCAGAATCTCATATTCTTCACAATGTGGTAAAAATTTGGCTATTTTTGGCTGCCCAGTTAAATGAGAAATTCTTATTGTGTACAAAGAATTTTATTTTAATCAATAATCATTCCAGGTATCTAAAAAAATTATGACATAATTCATATCATCAAGGATTAGAATGCAAAATAAACCTGAAGAATTGGCTTACAATAAAAATCTTTCCCAAATTATTGAAAAAAATCCCTGCTTATTTTTTTCATTTATTTTTTAATTGAGACACAATTGATTACACATATTTATGGGGTGCAGAGTTGACTATCAGTATTTGTGTACAATACATGATGATCAAATCAGTATTGTTAGCATGTTCATCATTACAAATCGTAATTATTCTTTATGTTCATTACCCATTTTCTCCCTAACCCCTCTCTCCCTCTCCCTTTCCCACCTCTAGTAACCATAGATCTGTCCTCTCCTTCTGTAAGTTCAATGTATTATTGTTACCACAGTAGTTTCTTTTTTCTTTCTTTTGTTCATTCATTCTTTCTTTGCTCCCACTTATAAGTGAGGACATGCTGTACTTTTCCCTCTGTGCCGGACTTGTTTCACTTAACATAATTTTCCCCAAGTTCATCCATGTTGCTGCAAATGGCAGAATTTTATTCTTTTATGGCTGAGCAGTCTTCCATTGTGCATGTATACCACATTTTCCTTATCCAGTCGTCTGGTGATGGACATTTAAGTTGTTTCCAACATTTGGCAATTGTAAATAGAGTTACAATAAACATGGCAGTGCAGGTATCCTTTTGACATGATGATTTCCATTCCTTTGGGTATGTACCCAGCAGTGGGATTGCTGGTAGTTCTTTGTGTGTTGTTTGAGAAACCTCCATGCTGTTTTTCGTAATGGCTGTACTAGTTTACAGTCCCACCAACAGTGTAGAAGATGCTTTCTTTGCATCCTCACCAGCATTTGCTGTTGTCTTTTTGATAATAGCTACTCTAACTGGAGTGAGATGATACCTCAATGTGGTTTTGATTTGCATTTCCCTGATGATTAGTGATGTTGAGCATTTTATAATGTGTCTGTTGGCCATTTAAATGTCTTCCTTTGAGAAATATCTATTTACCTCCTTTGCTCATTTTTTAACTGGATTATTGTTACTTTTTTTATTGTGTGTTTGAGTTCCTTGTATGTTCTGGATATTAATCACCTTAACATAGATGATATTTAGCTGACAAAATTTATACATTAGCTTTATTTTCAAGAGCTCTTGGCATTACACAAAAACTAAAAATTATTTGGTGTATTTAAATTTGATAGATTTAAGTCACTGTATTATAAGCAGATAATTCTGGGTTCTTATTGTAGTAAAGACTGCCATAATCCTAAAGTTATCTGCATTTGGCAAGGTGCCCACCAATGACATATGGAAAAGAATTTACGAGTTAAGTATAGGATATTAGGTATAAGCTGTAAGGTCTATTATCCATTATTTTTCTTGTTCTGCTTTCAAAGTCCTATCCTTGTATCATTTCAGAGAACCAGAAAATATATTTAGACTTTCTTAGTCTAGCCCATTGTACACTGAGTTATGTTTTTATACTATTTTCTTGGCTTTTAGTAAAACTTAGGAGAAAAACATTAAAAGATGGACAAGTTTTCATCTTCTCAAAAATATCTGTCAATTTTTTCTTCATGTATAATTCTAAGAAAACATGTTTATTTGTAGAGTTTGGCATTTTTTTAATCTTATGGAGAGAAACATATAAATTACCATTCCATTTTTCTTTTGATTCCCAGCATATTCAAAACAAAATCGGGTGTTTAAATATAGTAATTATTGTATCCAAGTTCCTGGAAGAATTATCCCTCTTTCTTTCTCCTCCATTTAATTTTGTAAGCAAAAGGCCTGTGTGCCCTGATATTCAATAAGGACTTGTCTTGAAAATAAATAGATTTGTAAGTCACCTAAAATCATTTGTGCAGTTGGCATGGTGAAAATTAAAAATAAATAAGTAAAGAGCAATAAAAAAATAAATCTAGTTCTAAGACTACATACATTACACATATCAAGAAAATAAAGGATACACGTGATCTGTGGTAATTATGATTAGGAAAACTAAAGAGTTGCTTAGCAAGGGATATATGGAGATTGAATGTAAATATAAGTGAACTAAGACTTCACTTTTCTTATAAAATAGCAGTAATTGCCATTGAGATGTATAAAAATGGTTGTAATAGTATGGTAGGTTTTTACTTTATTCAAACACATGTTTGAAATATTTCAATAGTTACTGAGTGATTTTTCCTCTCCTAATCTACTCACAATTTTTATCATGAACAAAGTCATTGACTAGGTGAAACCAGGTCTTTGCCCTGAGGATGGCTCCTGATAAAATGAAAGGGCGAACTTGTTACCAGATAGAACAATTTATTGTTTCTTACAATGGCCCATGTAATCATAGCTTTAAAATCAATATCTATTAATTTAGAGAATACAATAAATATCACTGCTTTTTTTAAGGGAGTCAAATAACAGCTATTGCCAACTTTTATGACTTTAATAACACATGTTCTATTGTATCTTTACACTTACAGATTAAAGTCACATTGTGTTCAACTTTGAAATAGTAAATCACATCAAAATATGAATATCACTCCTCACAAATAAAAAGATATGACTTATAATGTCATGCTTTGAATGTATATGCAGGATACCTTTGTCAATCTTCTAGATAAGTCATATTATTAAGGAGCTATTTGAATACAAACAATCTGAAAGCATTTTGCTTTACTTTAGTTTTTTTATGCAATGAAAACTTTGTATAATATCTTAACTATAAATAGCCATAATATGATATAACAGACAGGCTTTACATGTTGATTGATATTTGGAAGTATATGTCTCATAATAATTCTCAATTCAATAACATACTGAAAATTTCAGAAAAAAAGGAAATAGAAGACTAGTGAATTTTAGAATAAATCATACTACCAGTGAAACTCGTTATAAGCTTCTCAGTTTTTATTATGATAGATCATTCAGATCAGGGAACAGAAAACTATGGCTTGTAGGCCAAATCTGATCTACCCCTGGTTTTGTAAATAAAGTTTCTTTAGAACATAAGTGAGTCTGTTTTCTGACATTATATATAGGGTTTCATTCTTACTATAATAGCAGAGTTGAGTAGCGTGACAGACACATAACAGCCCTCAGAGCCTAAAATATTTACCTCCTTCCCCTTACAGAAAATGTTTACAGACTCCTGATTTAGAAGACCTTGCGAATGGAGACTTCATTTCTTTCGATGACAATTGCTTTGAGAAGATTTTCCTTAACTGCCAGTAACAAGGGAAAGCAGTCATTGCCCTTCTATTTAACAAACATCTTTTGGACAAGAAGACCAAATATTGCAGTCATAGACCATTAGAATGGTTTCTCACCAGTTTCTCATACCTGACACTATACAAAAAAGTTTATGTGGATTAACTCCCAGAGCGATGCTTAGAGACTGATATTATTAGATAGAATTATTGTATTGATGGCTCCAAGTAACGGCCTCCTATCTGTGCTCTTTATGCTGTAACTTTGTAGTCAGCATCTACTTTGGCTCTGGGATAGTCCTGTGAATTGCTTTGGCAGATGTAATAAGCCAATTCTAAATCTAGGTCTCACACTTTTAGAGCCCTGCTACTGACATGAGGACAAACTATCCTAGATCTGCCAGTGCTCAGCTAACCTACCAGCTGAGTGTATATGTCTGCAAAAGCCAATATGAGATCAGTCAAGTCCAGCTCAGAATATCAGACCAGCCCAGATAATCCACAGATTCTTGAGAAATAATAAATGATTATTGTTACATGCTGTTGAGTTTTGGGGTGGTTTGTTACACAGCAAAAGCTAACTGATACAGTATTGTTTTATATCTCACATTACAGATAAGTAAATTGAGGCATCATTAGGTTCACTAATTTAATTAAGAGCACATAGATAGTAAATGGAGAAGTCAGGATAAGTAACCAGGAATCAAATTCCAGAGCCTTTTATGAACCATTAAATGCTAACTATATGAGGGTACTTCAAAAAGTTTATGGAAGGATTCATATTATCTTTTAATTTTATTTTCCATGAACTGTTTGAAGTACCTTTGTATATGAAATGACCAGGTGTCAGGACTTCTCCCTCTTCCTATTTCTTACTGGTGAAATGTAGCTGGAGGAGAGTAGAGAGCATCCTATTACCACCTCATCTGTGAGATTCAGTAGTGCAGGGACTAGACAAGTAACAGTACTGTCTAACAGAGAGGCTGACTGATCAATCAATATGTTTTCATCCTTGCCACAGAAACAAAACTCCTGAAATGGTCCATAAAGCTCAGTAGCCAAGGGGGCGAAAGTAGATGAGCCACATGGAAATGCAGCAGACATCCAAGAGAGGAGCTGGAGCCAAGTCAATCAGGAGTGGACACTTGGTGCTGAGAAACGTACACTGGCAGAAGTTTTCTGAACAGAACTTTCCTAACAAGCTTCACAAATATTTTGAGTAAAAGCACATAGGTTAATATATTCACTATGAAATAGTAAGCAGAAGACAGAAATTGTAGAAAGACTTTTTTTTCTGTTCTCTTTATGATTACCAGGTCACATTTTCACTTCTTATGTAAAATGAATTTTTTGTTTGATACGCTGGGAATTCTAGGGGTAAGGGTATGGTGGTGGAGAAAGAGAAGCTGGATCCAAACTACAGAAATGGTGGGGAGGGGGAGGAAACAAATGAGACCTGTCTCACAAAACATCATGACAATTTCTCTAATCACAGGCAAAACTTTAATAAGGGACATCTGTGGTCACCTCCCAAGAAGAATGAAACAATGAATCTGGCACAGGGTAGTTAATTCTTTTGTGTGAATTTAACTGTAATTTTGATTTTGCTTCACATGGAACAATGCCTTATAAAAAAACTAAGTGATTTTTTTAGTAGCAGAAACCAAAACAAAACAAACCAAAAATCTGGAAACACTTTAAATGTTCATTGATTAAAAATTGAATAAACAAAAAGTATGATATTCATACAATAGAATAGTATTCAGCAGCAAAAATAAAGTTCATTGTATTCATTAATTTTAAAAATGTCACAATAACATTAACTCAAAAAAGTAAATGGCAAAATCAATGCATGATTCCATTTAGAAAAAAGTTAATAAACACTCAAAACTAAACATTATGTGATTTAGGGATACACACATAGGTGGTAAAATTATCAAAAAAGGGACGGGATAACAAACACTAAATTGAAAGTAGAGGCTACCTCCGGATGAGGAATAAAGGAGTTGCTATTTGAGATGAGCAGTTGGTGGCTTTCAAAAGCACTGATGATTAATTTCTCTTGGGAGGTAAGAGTAGCTGTGCTCATTTTTTAATATTATGTATACTTTACATACATAATATGTTACAGATAATGTAGAATCAACATATGTTAACTGTAAGATAGTGTGCTTTCAACAGGGTTGGTTAGTATATTTGTTCCTACAACAAATTAAAATTTCCCTTGGTTCACAGTGCTTTCATATAAAATGGTGCCATTGACTTTCTCGTGTGAGTGACCATGGAATTAGTACTTCATCTGTTTTGAGAACTTACCTATAAAAACAACCTTTGGTCTACTAATACTAAATAAAGGTATGTTAGCATGTAAGTGTTAAGTCTTCATTTTGATTGTTGCTTGTCAAGCACAACATAAAAATTTAGTTCCCTTTGAGACTGATCTCAAAAATGAAAGTAAAGGTATATTGAATTAAAAAGAAGGAAGACCATGTGACAGTCCGTTAGCAGATTCAGTATGTGTAAAAAGTAGAAACAACTTCGAGTAAAATAGCTGGGCTTTACATCCTAACAAACTTATAATGAGGGTCTTTTTCACCTTCAGAAACTATGCAGAATGACGCTATCTCTCTAGCAGTGGCTAGTCCTGCTCTAAGAGACACTGGGAGGTGACAAAAATAGTGAATTTCATAAATAATGAAATTTATTCTTGCTCCCAAACTGCAAAGAACACTGGATGTTGATTAAATTTTCATATCTCCATGACAGATTCCACCCCCCCGCCTTTTTTTCCTGTGCTTCTTTTTTGGTTGTCATTGTTCCTCTCTCAAAAGCATAAAGAGAAAAACACATATACACACTCACGCACAGAGAAACTGTGCAGAAGTGGTGGCATGTTCAGGGACTGGAGTACAGGTCTTGTCAGGCACTGTAAGTCAAATCAGACCACTTGATAAATATGATAGAAAAGCATCCTGGCCCACATTGCAATTTTGTTGTGCTTTGTGATTGCTCTCTGGAACAGCTCCCTGTCTTGAGAAGAGAAATCTCTCTGATAAGAAAAACACAGTCGGGGACCGGCTGAGGACTGAAACAAACACAGGGGCCAGTACTCAGAGAGCCCCAAGCATTCCACACTATCTCAAAACTCCTTCCAACTTTGATTTGAGATCAGAAGGTGGAAGAAAAAAAAGAAAAAGGTATTTTGGAGGGCAGAAGGGTAGTTTATGATGTTTCTCTTTTGATGGATTACCTGCTCTCTGGTACAGCAACTGAGAGAGACTGCAAGGTTACAGGGAACATAAACTGAAGGAGAACATTGGCATTTCCTGAATTCTGCGCAGGTCCTGCAGCTTTGATACACGACTGCCCTGCACAAGGCCATCAATTCTCTGTGTGGCACCATGCTGCGTGGAATATGCAATTTGTATGATTATAGTTATCATGATGACATCAAGCTGAACCACAGTTTCAGCTCTGTGAACCAGAAGGAGGAGAGGCACCCAAGGTGCTGCATTCAGAGTGACAAAGGAGTAGAAAGGGCAGAGGGGAGAGTTTTGGAAATTCCTTTATTCCTTTTTTTGCTGGTATACAATTCTCGACACCAGAGTGTCTATCTGGGCTCTAATCAGACAGATTGTGATTCAGTGACAAATGGGGCAAAGGAATTCGCATTTTTATAAGCACTCCCAGGTGATCCTTAGGAAATTTTTTAAGTAGTGCAAGACTGGATACATTATAGTTGGTTTCCTATGAGATTAAGTCTCCTGTAAACATCTGTCTCTTTACTCTGTGAAGCCTGAGGTACTACTGGTTAAATGTTTGGCTTGTGTTAGATGATTGCATATAAGCTCCTTGAGTGACAGGACTCTGTTTGGCTCTTCTGACCCTAGAAGAGTGCTTAACATTACGTAGGTATCAATCAATAAGTATAGGTTTATGCGTGAGGATATGCACATTCTCAGTCACCTTTATCACTGAACACTGGATTCTGTCGGACATTAGCTTCTCTACGTGACGTCTATTTTGGAAGTTGTAATACATTCCTGTAATGTAAGTGTATGAAGAAGGCTCAAGTCTTAACCTGAAGTTTCTCATTGATTTGCTCTATGGTCTTAGATTGCAATTTAAGAAAATGTAAAATAGACTTATTTAAAGGTGTATCTCTTAGAGGTAAAATAAAGCCCCTGCTCTTCTCCTAATAACAGGGTTTCTGTTGACGCTACTTTATTGGCAAACGTTCCCTACTAACTGAGGTCAAATTTTTGCTTTGAGCATGAGCTTTAAATAGATCAAAAAATGTGTGCTCTGTGTATTTCTGAGTTGTCATATTCTATAAGAAGGACAAATACTAGTAAATGGAGTTGTGATTAAATTTTGGAAAATAAACTACAGTCTCTGAATATATAAAAGACAAAGAACATTCCCAATAGTTCAACTTTCAATTGAACTGATACGATTTAAGCACAATATCCCCAGCATGGGAATATTTTTTCCTGAGCCACGGTTTCCGGCATGTCATGCTGTTTTAGTTATTCCCAGTAACATATACGGAATCCCACTGAGGACTCCACAGGGAGTATATAAATATATTTACATACGTACATATGCATATACATGTAATGGTGTGTTGACACCAACAAAACCCCATGACATTGAGATTATGTCACTTGAAAATGTTGGGCTGGCCCGGTGGCGCACTGCTACAGTGCGCCGCTTGGGAGCGCGGTGGCGCTCCCGCCGAGGGTTCCGATCCCACATACAGACGGGTTCCCGCTCACTGACTGAGCGAGGTGTGGGCGCAGCACCGAGGTTTGCGATCCCGTTGCTGGTCCCGGTCCAGTATGGGTGCGACACTGAGGGTTGCGATCCGTTGCCAGACACGAAAAAAGACAAAAAGGAAAAAAAAAAAAAAAGAAAATGTCTATTATAAAATTCTGTAAAAATTCAAATAAGAAAAAAACCCTGAAAGCATTAGATAAATTGATAATACATAATTTGAACTTATTTTGCTGGATAGGTGAATAGAGATTAATTTATTTTAAAGACTGAATTTCCTAATTTAGGTAGATGAATTTTTAACTAGAATACTGACATTATGAAAATGCTAGCTATACATACTATGAGTTTAAACATGCATGTAGAGAAAGTTTACTGACATTTTTTGTTTCATTTGTTTTGTTTTTGCTTTTTAATATTTTGCTTATTTTGCTAAAGACTCATTCTGAGGAAAGTGCTAAAGCTGGTATTCGTTCTAAATATGAGAGACTTGAGACAGCTCTTAGTTAAGACTATCTGAAATGTGTGTGTTTCCTTGCAAATGATCAAAACTAAGGAGTTATTTAGTTCCTGCCAACTGTCAGGCACTGTTCCAGGTGCTGGGAGATAGCAACGAACAAAAGGAAGTTCTTGTCTCATGAAGTTCACATTCCAGTTGGGGATGATAGACAATAAACAATTATGTAATTTGTCCAGAGATGACAGATACTGTGGGGAAAAAAAAAACCTAAGAAAACATAGTGAGGGGATGGAGAGTGATGCAGATGGTGCTGTTTTCTATAGACTGGACAGGGAGTAACACTCAGATAAGGGACATTCCAGCAGAGACTTGATTGAAGGGGGTGAGCCAAGTACATGTCCCCAGGAAGAGCTTCAGAAGCAGAGCATATGCAGAGGCCCTGGGTGGACGCATGCTGTTGTTTTTGACATCAAGGAGGCCAGGGCAGATGGGATGCACTTTGAGAAAGAAAGAAGGGAAGGATCTAAATCAAACAGGTTAGCAGGAATTCATTATGTACGTCTTCATGGCCATAATGTTGTGAGTGACATGAAAAGTTGTTGGGCGTCATGAAGCAGAAATGACATGTTCTCATTTTGACAGATCACGCTGGCTACTATGTGAGCAATAACTATAGCAGGCAAGGAGTGGAAACCGAGAAGCCAGAATGGAACCAATGAACAGGCCAGGTGAGGAATGATGACTCTCACTCGCTGGGTCTCTGGCTGAGTAGTCCTTGGGGATGTAGAAATCTTCAGCTCTTCTGAGTGTTTTGTGTCTTAGCAGCTTCCCTCTGTGACATAAATGAAATTCTCAGTTGGTTACCATCCAAAGCAGATATGAACAAAGCTACAAGCTCTGGCTTGAATTATCTCCAGTTTATTGCCTCTGATGAAAAAGAGCGTAACTATAATGATAAAAAATAATCTTTCAATTTTATTTTCATCATTTAGCTGTATAGAAGAGATGTTTAGAGAATAAGAGTATTAGTATTTAAATGATTTACATTAAAGTCTATTATACATATTTAGGTCCAAAATTGGATTTTATTCTAATGATATGGCGAAAAAGAGAACAAAGGATATTTGATTATATACTTGAATTGCTGGATCTTTTCCCTGCAGTAGGTGGTGTTTCTTGCATGCAAGGGTCAAGTGTATCCAGGAAACCAATGTACATAGAAGGACTTAACCTCTAAGAAAATTTATATCTCATTTTGGATCTCTCATGGCAGCATTAAAAAAGAGAAATGAAAACAAAGAGTGGAAATGGGAAGATTAGATAGCAGAACAGATTGTTTACTTGCCTTTGCCTCCCGGATTTTCATTTCTTCCGTTTATCTCTGCAGCCTTGTGGATTTATTGGCACCTATTTCATTTGTCTTTCTCTGGTTTTAAAATTGAGGTGATGAGATGAAATATTACCTGTGCCCTTCAGGACATCCATGAGTGACATGTGATAGTTTCCTGGGAAACTAGAGATGAAATTCTACGGGCCCTTGAATTGCTTTATATTTGAGAATAAAGTTCAGCTGAAGTTTAAACAGCATACTGACAGTGAGCATTGATCCCACATTTTATCTGCTAGGATATTTGAGCTTCAGATAACAGAAAATGCCCAATTCAAAGTGGCTTAACCAATAAAGAAATTGATTATCTAATATACGTGAAAGTCCACAGGCAGAGTAGGCTCCTAGTGTGTTGTAATGAGAGGTCCAATATAATCCGGGATCCAGGACCCTTTCTTTCTTCTCCTCTGCTATACTCAAGTTCAGCTAACACTGGTTGTCCAGTGGTTTCAGGATGGCCAACAGTGACCATCAGAGTGACATTAATTCTTATTAACTGCTAGCAGGAAAGAAAAAGGGAGATTTCTCCTTTAAACATAGAGAATATTTCTTCTCTTCAATCTAATTGGGAAAACTTAGTTTACATGTACACCCCTAGACTAGGGAGTGCCATTAGCTGACTGGCTTAAACTAATCAAAATCCCTCTTAAGGGCTAAATATATGTGAATTTCTGGACTTAAAGGGCTTGTATTAGAAAGAAGAAAGGGAGAAGGGTGTTAGCTGTCATGCATGTCAAACAATGGACAGGCGATGGTTAACAGCAGACTCTATACCAGAAAAAACTTTCATAGTGGAATCTCAATCTTTTTGATTATGGCAAGTCTAACTGAGGTGAGATGGTATCTCAATGTGATTTTAACTTGCATTTCCCTGATGATTAGTCATGTGGAGCACTTTTTCAAGTACTCATTGTCCATTTGTATGTCTTCCTTTGAAAAATGTCTATTCAGTTTCTTTGCCCACCTTTTATTTGGCTTATTTGTTTTTATACTGTGTAGTTGTTTGAGTTCCTTATATATCCTGAATATTAATCCCTTGTCAGATGTACAGTTTGCAAATATTTTCTCCCATTCCATAGGTTGTCTTTTCATTCTGTCAACTGTTTCCTTGGCTGTGCAGAAATTTTTAGTTTGATATAATCCCATTTATTTATTTTTTCTTTTGTTGCTTGTGCTTTTTGGGTTTTATTCATAAAATCTTTGCCCAGTCCTACTTCCTAAAGTGTTTTCCCTATGTTTTCCTTTAGTAATTTTATAGTTTCAGTTCTTATACTTAAGTCTTTAATCCATTTTGAGTTGATTTTGGTATATGATGAGAGGTGCAGGTCTGGTTTCATTCTTCTGCACATGGATATCCAATTTTCCCAGCACCACTTCTTGAAGAGGCAGTCTTTTCCCCAATGTATGGTCATGTTGCCTTAGCCAAAGATCAGTTGGCTGTAAGTCTGTGGGTTGATTTCTGGGTCCTCTATTCTGTTCCATTGGTCTGAGTGTCTAATTTTATGCCAGTACCATGCTGTTTTGGTTACTATAGCTTTGTAGTATAGTTTGAAGTTGGGTAATGTTATGACTCCAGCTTTTTTTTTTTTTTTTTTTTTTTTTTTTTTTTTTTTTTTTTTTTTTTTTTTTTTTTTTTTTTTTTTTTTTTTTTTTTTTTTTTTTTTTTTTTTTTTTTTTTTTTTTTTTTTTTTTTTTTTTTTTTTTTTTTTTTTTTTTTTTGATCAAGATTGCTTTGGCTATTTGGGGTCTTTTGTTGTTCCATATGAATATCAGGATTGTTTTATCCATTTCTGTGAAAAATGTCAGCATAGAGCCTCATGAATATGTATAAACAATAAAAATAAATGAAAAAGAAAAAAAATATTTGAGAAAAATCAGTATAAAACACATAAAAGACAAGGGCATGTTATCACATTATTTTTAGTTCATTATTCATTTTAATTCACTGAAATAAAACAGTTGAAAGTGTAGCACATTAAAAAAAAAAAAAAGAATGGAATCTTCCCCCAAATTTTGTTATTCTATCCCTTGTCATCAAATAGTAGACATGTATTGCCTCCATTAAGGATAAAAATAGGAAAGCAGGGGAAAGAATTCTGGTGATTTCAACTTTTCTCCTTTTCACAGTATCATGAAAGCTCTCCATTAAAACACTTAGAAATAGTACTTTTAAAAAATAAGTGATTTAAATGCCTTTGTTGAGCCTCCAAGAGTTAAGATCAATAAATATTGTGATAATTTGTTTTTTATAGTTTTCTGTATCTAAAATTCATTATTTAAGAGACTGATAATAAATTATTTCCAGCATCTATGTTAACTGTACCTATGGATATAAATATCAGTAAGAAATTAAACAGATCTTTTGAGATATTTTTTCCTTTCTTTCTAATAATTAAATTTTTTTCTTTGTTAAAAATAATTTTAGCAGATGAGGGCCTGACTCAACAACAGCAGATACATTTATAAGGTCTTGCTTTATTGCCATCTATATGTGAAAAATGCATTAATTTTCTATTAATACACTATAAATTACCACAAAATTAGTGGCTTAAGACAAGGAAAATTTATTATCTTACAGTTTCTGTAGGTCAGAAGTTTGAGCATAGTGTAACTGGGTTTCACAGTGTTGGAATGAAGACTGCAACCAAATTTTGGTCACACCATCATTCTGTTTTGAGGCTCAATGTCCTCTTCCAAGTTCATTAAGGCTGTGGGCAGAATTCAGCTCCTTGTAGTTACACAGCAGTCCCCATTTTCTTATTACGTGTTGACCAGGAACCACTCTTGGCTCCTAGAGGACACCCCCAGTTTCTTGGTAGCATTTGCTTTCTTCCGGGACAGCAGCAGCGTGTCTTTCTGACTGAATCTCTGACTTCCCAAGTCTCTGACCTTTTAGACCCAGATCTAAGGGCTCATGTGATTAGGTCAGGCCCACTACACAATCTATCTTAAAGTCAATTGATTTGGGACTCTCTTTTGATGTGCAAAATCCCTTCACAGTAGAACCTAGAATTGAAGAAGCGGAAAAAAGTGTGTGCATATCAGGAAGCTTCCAGCACATTAAGGCTGAGATGACAATAAAGATGTCCCATTTCTCAATAAAGGATTCAAATATTTTTGGGTAAGCTCTCATATGTTGGAAGCTAAATATCTCAAAAGAAATACATGTCTCTCTCTCTCTCTCTCTCTGTTTCTCCCCAATTAAGGCTGAGATGACAATAAAGATGTCCCATTTCTCAATAAAGGATTCAAATATTTTTGGCTAAGCTCTCATATGTTGGAAGCTAAATATCTCAAAAGAAATACATGTCTCTCTCTCTCTCTCTCTCTCTCTGTTTCTCCCCCTCTTTCTGTCTGTCTCTCTCTCTCCCCCACCACGACTCCCTCTCTATCCTTCCTATAGCTGAGCACAAATCAGTTAATTTTCCCCCCTACAGAAAAAAAAAAATATATGAAGACATTCCTCCTTAGGCTGGAAGTGCAAGATGAGAAGGAAGGCTAAGATAATAAAGAAAAATAGTGTGTTTAAAGAAATTGAGGAAGACTGTAATTGAGGAGAAGATGAGGAAAAATCAAAAACATTCAATCAGACAAACAAAAGCAAGCAGCCATGAGAGAGAAGAGAATTTGAGATAAAGTTAGAACAAAAGAGAGCCTTACAAGAGAGTGAAAGGATGGGAAAAACAAGATAGAGATGCCAGAGTTGAAAGCAACAATAATGGTGATGTTTGTGGCCACAGATTTGCAGTTGCTTTGAACAAGGCACTCTGTTTTTTTTCCTAAATAGCTTCCTACGAAGAAGTTAGGCTGATGGCAACACATATTTGTGCATATACATTAGTCTTGTTAACAGTATTTCTCAACACTCACTTTGTTATGGTCTGGCTTTTGCTTCAAGGAGCCAGGCAAAGCAGACAATATTACACTTAATAAAAACACATGAAGGACAAAAACACAGTTACAAACAAAAGAAATTAAAAATAGCCCAAGGTAGTCTTAGAGGCTCATTGCAATAAACTATTTGGACTAGAAAGTAGTACTGTATGTAGCTCAGTGTGGTTTTTCTTTTTCAATATAATAACAAGAATAAACGTAATTTAAAAGCAACTTCATAAATGTACTTCCCCCAGAGTACCATAGAATAAAGGAGTGTTGCATATAGGTACCAAGTGGTTTTTAGTTACTATAACTGAAATGATCAAATGATGTTAATGACAGAAGATGAGCTAAACTAAGATGTTTGGTAGTATATGTATGTATGTGTGTGCACGCATGTGTGTGTATAAAATGCACATGTGTATATGTGCATGTAAAATCCAGTCTAGATGTATTCCAAATGACTATCCTTTAAGCAGGACACCTGCATCTCTTTTGAAATAATTTATGAATTATCACTGATGTATTTTTATTTTAAGAAGAAAAAACAGAGACTGCATTTTGGCTTCTTATTTTTTGATTTTCCTGAGCCTTTAAGTACTTAGCGCCATAAAAGAAGGACCTAGGCACGGGTAGAGAGTTCTCAGTACCCCTGCTGTCAGTAGCAGACAAGGTGAAGATATGCCTGGCTGTTTCTAATGTCCACTATAAAGGTTAACTTGTTCCTCCCACAAGACATCATTGACTATGAGGTGCTGCTTTTGGCTCATTTTCATTTTCTTGTGGGAATCTGTGAGAGTGCTGCAAAGAAACAAAAAGAATTGAAACGAAACATCACTCTCCCTCTGCCAAGAAGCTTTGGAGTATAGTAAAGGGATGACTCAGAATCCAACTTTCTTGTCATTCTGATGCCCATTCCCATTAGATGACTACTTGTTTGGCCTATTGTAATACATCTCTCATAAGAATGAAGGGGAGTTTCTCTGACAATAGCAGCAGAACTTTGCAGGAGTGTTGATAGGAACTTCCAAAGACAGCAACGATGTCAAGATTACTCACCTAAAAGGAAAGGCAGTCCCCAACACGGACCTCCTCAGGCATGAACACTTACATTTTCCTTTGGGTTCTAGGTATGACTCCTCACACATAGAATCACTGTTCATGAGTTACCAGGGATCACTTCTCTCATCATTTCATCTCGTCTTCCAAAAAAAATGCTGTGCTCCATTTCCCATGTTGGTCAGGTTTGAGTGTTTGTGACTCAACCACCAGAGAGCAGTGACATATTGTGGCTTTGGGGACATATATGCCTTTCAAAATGAAGTTCAAGAAAGCCTCCAATTTCTCAAGTACGTAATGATATTTTATTATCATCACAGGGTACTCAGTAGTCCTATGATTCTTTAGTTTTGGAAAATGCACCATATTATTTTGCAAATTATGACTACAAATATACTGAAGACAATCTTGTCAAGCTGATGTGTTCCTTCTGTTACTTGAACTTTATCTTGGTTGGGGTCTCAACGCTAATGAAGACGAGGATGGACAATTCTGGTTTGAAAAGATCACAGTTATACAAAATCTATATAAATATCTCTGTCCTATTATTTTTCTACCAGACAGCTGCTATTAGTTTTTCTTGAAAGAATATACTAGGAGTGCCATGGTCAATGTGCAAGTTTATTGATAGCTATTCTTAATACATATAGCTCTTAGGGAAAACAAAGTGCTCTAAAGTGAATATCCCTTTTGAATATTCACTAATGCATAAGTAAGATCGAAATTAGCTATTACTAAATTGTTTAACAATCAGAATTTCCCACTTCAGTGTCAGAATCAATTAAATATAAAATAATAATAATGCCATCATGACGCATCTTTATTCTAAAATTTGTGAATGTGGATTACTCGATGTTTCCAGAATACCGTTTCTGGAGGAAGGTTTTATGGGTGACATTTTTTTTTTTTTGTTCCTGTATCTTCATTTGACAAGCCAAGCTGGTAAGATCATATTAATGGGTTAAACTGATTCCTTTGCTGCATCTGGAATGCAAGAGTAAATAAAGAATTTATTAAATTAATTGGGTTCATTTATTCAAATGCTTCCAGGATGATTATCATGATACCTAAGTAATCAGACACAATCTAAATAAATTTAATAAAATATTAGCCTAAATTGTGCCTTAATGGAATAATTGCATTAACAGTCTCAAGAATAAGGTAGAAAATCTTCCAGGCATTTCAAAGAGCACCAGCAAGGTACATGTAATCAATACCATATGGCTGACAGTGGAATTTACCAAGTCAAGGCAACTATGTAGCTGGTTAGAGTAGGCGATGATACTGCTCTGTAATTTACTGGGAAATTCATGGCTTCCCACATGAAAATACTGGTCTTCCACCTTTTTCATTTCTACAGTCACTCCATATCTACTCCCTCTCTTTTCCATTTCACTGTCTCTGAGAAAGAAATATTCATTGTTCTGTCTTCTTGAGGGCTTTAATTTATCAAATAAGTCCTTTAAAATTACTTATATTTATTTAATTTGTCACTTCCAACTACTTCCTTTTTCCCTCTGCCTGAAAATGTGCTTAGTGGTGAACAAACAAGAAACAACTCCTGGAAGAAAAACATAACTTTCTCTCAATGTTGCTTCCACCAAACTACTTACTGTTCTATCAGAAATCTTAGAAAATAAATGTGTCCTTGGTGACTTACCTTCCACATAGTGAACTTATTTTATGTATTCAGAATTCTTTCTCTCAAAGATTGCTAAGTAACTTTTAATTAACTAATCTGATTCATTTTTACTTCTGATAACAATGTGTAAGTTTTTCTGGAAATGTATTTCCCTACTAGTGTCCATCATTTACCTCCTATCTTTTTTTCTTCCTACTTACCCTTCACATTCACTTTCACAAACTCTCAAAGCCCTGCCTCTACCGACCAGCTAAATTTTACAATATACAAAATCCCTGTCTTTGTTTTGCTTCACTTTGTGTTACACTTGTTTTCTTGGTGACCATATAAATTTCCCTAACTACAAATTGATTTTTTATTTAATTAGGTTCCCAATCTATTTTCTCCTGATCTAACTTATTCCTGGGCTGCTGACCTTCCTTTTTAGATATGATAAGACTGCTAATACCACAATTTCAAAACTCTAAAATTTACATGGATTGAAAATATTTAAACTTAATTTTTTTTACCTTTAAAAACAAAACAAAACAAAAAACCCTGATTAACATTTCCAAAACATTAACTTGAAATCTTGGTTATAAAGTTTGCTTCTTCTCTTCTCTAACCTTACACATCTACTCAGACATCCTGTCCATGGCCTGATTCTCTTAGTGTTTCATTTATCTTTCTCTTCCTTTTCCTGATTGTAGTCAACAGTTGAGTGTAGGCTTTTGTCACCTCCTACTACATTGCCTATTTAATACGATGGTTTTCTTACAGGGTTCCCTCTTTCAATCTCTCCTGAACAAGACTGATGTATGCCAATAACATCTACTTATTTACCACTGCTTAACTCCTAGATCCCATGAGAAATGATACTTCCCCTTCTGCCAAGAAGACTGTATTCCATGATCTCTAATCCAATTAAACGAAAATTCTTATTCCTATGTTTATTTACCATTATCACCAAAGTCACCAGCATGATGTTGGAAACCACAACAACATCTAAACTACAGTTTTTATAGATATATGCTCAACACCACTATGAAATAAATATTTGTATTTCTTTTTGGTAAATGATGGAAATACAACTGAGAAAGTTATCACTCTGGCAGCCATAGAAATATGGCTTTCACAGTAGAAGTGTAATTGACAATATCACCAGCTCCTGGGCTCTGAAATCCATCACCATGTGTGCACCAGGGTCACAATTTCTAGGGCTGTCCCCAGCCGGTGACACAGTGCAGCAGGGATACTAATGCAGGCCTAATCCTGGGAGACACAGGACTCTTCTGATAAACAACTCTGGCTCAAGGGCTCCCTGCCAACTTCTTTACAACTTTCTTGAACTACACTTCTCAAGACCTTCATTCCTTCCTTCTCTTTCTCCTTCACAGGGGTCAGACTTACATCATGGTCTGACAACTTTCCCAGCCTTCTCGGGCGCTCTCTGACTCTCCCTCATAGGCATTTTCCCCAGATAATCTCTGCACTTCTAATTCTGTCTGTGTATGCTTCTCAGAGGACTCAGACAAACACAGTCACACCACTAATAGAGATGGGCTAAAATTTGCACCCTAGAATATCTACAAGGGTACTTCAAAAAGTTCATGGAGAAATAGAACAGAAAGAGAGTACAAATCTTTCTGTGAACTTTTCGAAATACCCTTGTATGTCCAAAATCAGTACACTTAACCACTAATATACGGCCTCCATCCAAATTCCCAACCTTTTCACCCAGCTTTAGTTCACCATGCTTTATCCAAAGCAGTCCACTATTCATTTCCTCTCCATTGTCTTTATTTTTAATGCCTTCCAATCTCCTTCTCAACATTCGAGTCACTCTTCAAGATCTATCTCAAATACTACCTATGCTTGGATGCTTTTTTAAAAAAAAAAAAATGAAACAACTTGATCTCCCCCTTCACTGTATCTCTACTTTTGCTTCTTTCTTCGTTTAAGAAAGATTTTACCATATAGTGTAAGATGGTGCCAAAATATGTAGGTTAGCTACTTTCTCATTTCTACTATTGACTTCCTGTGTGACCTTAATAATGGGACATGTCCGTGGTTTATTGTATTCAGTCTCATGGTAAGCAGACTTCCAAGCTAGAAAAATAAGTTGCCTAGTGCTGAGGTTATATGAGATTTGAAAATATAAAAATAGCCATGTACTTTAGCATTTGTATCAAGATAATGGCCTATATTCATTTGAATTTCCCTAACATCAATGAAGTAACCAGCCAGGTACTATGAGATTTGAAAATATAAAAATAGCCATGTACTTTAGCATTTGTATCAAGATAATGGCCTGTATTCATTTGAATTTCCCTAACATCAATGAAATAACCAGCCAGGTATTACTGATAAATTGTAAGATTTCTAAGAGTGGTTATTTCTTTTAATTGATCTTTCTCCCTTTCTCTTTCTCTCCCTTCCTCCTCTTTCTCGTTATCTCTATTTCTATCTCTATCTTTCTTTGTGGAAAAAAAAGAAATAGGACATAAATTTATTCTTTTCCTAAGCTCAGTTAGTGGGGATGTGAAGAACATACAATTTCCTTGAAAGACAGTTAAAAGTATAGGTTGATTTATCTAAAAGTGACTCAGAATCCAAGCATCTATAGCTGCTAACATAAAAAATACAGATGACTAGACTTTATATGTCTCTTGATATAGCATATTGCCTAATCTTTCAAAAAATAAAATAAAAGAGAAACTTGATTTTCAGGAAGCCCTTAGATCTAAATGCTAATTTAATGGAAATACAGACACTCGATGAACATGTCAAAGACACAACAGGGAAGTAATGAGCAGGTTCCCCCCCGCCAACTTTTAAATTGCAAGTGAGAAAATAAAATTGAAACGGATCCTTATAGATTAAAAAAGACCCAAATGCCATATCAACCAATCTCAATGTGTAGCCTTATTTTGATCCTGATTCAAATAAATGTTTAAGAAAAATAATATATATGAGGAAATTTGAAATTTGAGCATTAAGTAAATATCTAATGATGTTAAAGAGGTATTGTAAATGTTTAAGTAATTACTAGTTTTGAGGTTATGTTTTTATGTTTTTAAAAAAGAAATAGTTTAAGGATACACACTAATATATTTATCAGTAATGATCTACGAGTACATGGGGGTTTATTGTGCTATTTTATTTTCTTTCTGTGAATGTCCATAATAAATTGCCTAGTGGAATTAATATAAGATAAGACAGAGGCTGACTGATAAGAAGACTAACTGC